>NC_031783.1:152658-157803 GCF_001522545.3 Parus major
TTATTCCTATCCCCAGATCTCTGCCTGAAAGCCCCTTGATTTCAAGTTTATAATAATTCGGAGGGAGGGGGTCTACATTCTTTCATCCCAAGGGAAGCTCCTGCTCTCCCTAGCAGACACCTGTCTTCTAGAACCAAGACACCACCTCACTGATTCAGTCTCTGAGGTGACTCTTAGCTCAGCATTGGAGTGAATCAGGTGTTTCCTACAGGACTCAGGAGCTATCTCAGATTATATCTTTGGTGGGTACTGAGAGACCACAGACTCAATTTCTGTTTGTTCTGTTCTCATCTAACTGCAGACTCTGTGTAGTTTTCTACATTATTACACAGAGTTTCTATTCATTAAATGGGCTGAAAAGAAATAGATAAAACTATCTGTTGGATACCTCCACAACCAGGAAATTTTTGTATAGACTAGGTATGTCCATCTGAGCACTCCATCATTGTTTGGCAAACAATACTCTCATTAGTCAAAATGTAATTAATGACTTCACTGTAGCATGTTGCTTTCTCTAACCAAAAGAGAAACAGGTGCATACACTGGTTTGTGCTCTCTAATTCTTTATATTGTTTCAGTATAGTAAGTGGCATTGGTATAAATGTGCACAATAAACAAAAATATGGTCAACCAGGCAAGACTGAAAATATCAAGCAGGATCTCAGGCTGCTGCTCTCTGTTCAACACTAATGGTACATCAAAGAGACATTTGGAAGTTCCTTCAGGCACTGTACCCAGTGCCTCAGTCTGCAGAGGATGGGGAAAGAAAAGGGAACAGAAAACAGAAGGAGAAGGGAAGGAAAAGGGAAGGGGAAGCAGAAGGGGAAGGAAAGTCAGGAAGAAGTAGGGAAGACTCAGGAGAGGTTTTGTTTAGTGTTCATAAAACATTGGTGAAAGCAACTTTCATTTTGGATGAAACCCAGATTCACAAACATGGATTTCTGTATCCCTGACAGCAACTCCAACTTTTTCTTCATACTATATTTTATTTAAATACTTTAAAGAACATAAGAAAGCAGAGGTGAATTCACTATAAGCACTGTGATTCTGTATTTGAAATGCTTCAGATAGTTATATTTTTACAACATTTTGATCAAAACACAGATTTATAAAATTTGCTATAATATTTTTTCAGTCAGCTAATTTGATGAAGGTTAAAGTGCCCTGCTCACTGCTGTGCTGAGGTGGCTTGGTGACAGGAAAGTTATTTTCTCCTCTTCCTCTCTTCAGTGTGCTTCAATAGCATTTTCTGGACAGTTGCTTTAAAAATGGCATCTTTGCCTAAAGCAAATATCTTCTTGCCACAGTCCCCTAAAGTAGCATATCCCCATTAACTGTCCACCTTTTGATCTGTAACAATAAGCTGCTGGACTTGTGCACTACCTAAATTGTCCCCAGCACTTACAGCTGAAGGTCCCCTGTCTTGTATCAGGAAATTATGAGAGTGGTGCAGCATTCTCTAGTAACAGAATTGTCCTAATTGCCAAAGCCAGTGTAATCTACTGTTATAAATGCGAAGGCAAAATGAGGTTAAATATGAAAACAATTTATTATAAAAAATTTCAATAAAACAAATAACGAAAGGAAAAAAACACAATAAAATAAATCAGCGCAGCGCTGGGTGGACAGGGGTCTATACCCAAAGATATAGGTTTTCCCAAATCCACAATCGAGTGTTCTCTGCCCTGGGTTTTTATAGGGGTTTGGTGTCCTGAGGCTAAATTCCAAGCAAGCACCATTCACCAAGGATCCTTGATGGCTGGTTGAATGGATTTCCTGGGTTTGAGGAACTGAATCAATAGACGTTTGGGCAGAGTCTCCTCACATGTAAAAAGGTCCTGGGTGTTCCTTGATTTCATCTTGGGTTGAGCCATCAGGACGGAGTGGTTGGGTCCGGGTTGGAGCCAATGAATATCTCGGCTGGGCTTCTTTCTTTGTCCATTTTGATTGCTTCCCCAACTGTGGCTTGCAAGGCGGGGTGTTCAGGTCCGGTGATGAGTATTTCGTCCGGGCTTGTTTCTTTGTCCAGCCTGATGGCCCGTGTCCTGCTTATTCTCTTAGGTTGATGGGTGCCGGCTAGGATCGTTATCCGGGTGCCGCTAGAATTGTTATCTCTTGAATGGGTATTCGTGGCTGGATCTAGGGAGGAATCCTTTGCCACACTGTATTTTATATTTTCTTATATTATTATAACTACAGATATATTTATTTAGGCTTTTACGAATTTTTATTCATAAGTTCATTTATCACACTACTCTGAGGAGCTGTAGGATAACGGTCCTGTCTTCCAGCTGTGTATTCTACTAATTCAAATTGCTGTATTATTGATATCAAAGTGTGCTTTTCAGGGAAGATGATAATAACATTCACAGTGGATATGAACACCATAAATGCATGCAAAGTGTAAGTTCAGGATTGGCTTCTTTCTATTAACTTGCATGTGGGCTTTATTAGTTTTTTCATGCATATTAAATTGATGAGTAGACCACAGACTGAAGATCAAAAAGATTTCCTGAATGAGGCCAAAATGTTCTAGCCTGCTGATCTTAGACATTTTATGCCCTGCTCTATACAGTTGTCTTGGTTCTAGAAGATAGGTATCTGCTAGGGAGAGAAGGAGCCTCCCTTGGGATGAAAGAATGTAGACCCCCTTCCTCCGAATTATTATAAATTTGAAATTAAGGGGCCTTTAGGCAGAGTTCTGGGGATAGGAATAACAGTTCTTTACTAGTATAACCCGGGCAAACAAACAACAATAACTACAGCATTAACAACAAAACAGAACCAGGGACCCCGTGACAGCCTTCTCGGCTGAGACGGGAAGGGATGGAGGAGAGGCTTTGTTTCACAAACCCCCTTGGGAGGGCATTCCCGGTGCTCCTGCAGGGCTCCGAGGAACAGTCAGCTGGAAACAGCAGGGATGAGCTGAGATCCTGGGCCGGTGGCTGAGGTGTATCAGCTGCTCTGCGGCGGTGGCTGGCACTGCCACACGTCCCAGCAGGACAGGGGGTGCGAGGCCACCAACAAAGAGGGAAGAAAGAGAAGAAGCAGCCGCTCCGTCTGGGTGATGGCGAAATTCCCTTCTCTCCACCGCAGCAGCTTCGCGACCCACCAAATGAATGTCTTTCCCCGAAGCCAAAGAAAGCTAGCCAAAAACCCCCTTCCCTGCCCCTGGGCCCGGCCACTCTTTGTCCTTTGTCGAGCACCCACTAAACACCCACAGTTAGGTCGTCTCTGCAGCTAATGGGTAAAAATTCCACGGGCAGGCCAGAACAACAACAACAAAAAATATAAAAAAAGGACACCTAACCCTCAACAACAGTAAGAGTGGACAGAAAAAGCAAGCTATTGTTATACATATACCATAGCCTCTGCTAAGACAAGTAACTCATGTTAAACTAAGAAAGAGCTAAAAAGTGTTGTAAAATATGCAGAGGATCATGATAATCCCAGAAACACTGTCTGCTGTTAAATGTTTTGTAGAAGCCCTTCCGCACCCAATAGCCTTCCATCCAGTGAGAGACAAAAAGATGAACAGAGTAGGATGGCAGATAGCCAGTGCCACTTTTGTGCATATATTCAGTACCAGCATGCTGCTTTCTTCCCCTGTCCTGGACTCCAACTCCAGCCCGCTTTTCCTGCTGTACTTTCAGCTAACAAGCTACAGGTGTAGACAGGCCTGGCTGGGGACAATTTATTCAGTCAGGAAGGTGCAGCTGCACACACCTTAGTGCCTCAAAGATTTACAGCAACTTCCCCATTTACTTCATTGTTTTGTATAAAGTAATATGTCTCAGTTTAGAAGGGACAAGTTTAAGAGCAAATGCTCTGGAATTAATGTTTCATCTGAAGAAAAGGGTTTCAGCAATCCTTTACCACAGATAAGAAATTAATGTTAATAGATGAAAATGGAAAAACCAGCCATTTATTGAAAAACAAAGTGCCCACATGGCATGGGAAAAGAAGTGAATAAATGTTAGATACTGAGTTGTCAGAACCTTATCCCACACCAGAACAGAAACAACATAAACAGCAACAAACAAACACCCCCTGCAAAAAAACAGCTAAAAACCCAAAACCAAAAAAAACCAACAAAAAACAACCACTAACAATCAAAACGTTAAAAATTACAATATAATATTGGCTTTAACATTTATGTCTTAGATTTTACATGTTGTTGTTGATCATAAGAATTTGGATATGGTACGATTTGTAACTCCTTTTGGCTGCTTATTAGTGTAAAACAATCTATTAGTTTTGCACTGTATAGCTTGTAGAAATACTAGTGTGATGAATGTATTATATCAGAGGCCTTAGCAAAACACAAAATGTTAAAATGGTCCTATGTAACTAACAGAACGGTGTAAGGCAATTTTGCTTGTAAGACAGTTATGTTTGTTTCCCTCACATCTGCTGAACGACCTCTCTAAGTGGTAACAGTGACACACACCAGAGCATCAGAGAAGAATTATAGAAGAACTTGCTAACTCCTTATCAGAAAGAGTGAAACAACAGGATGGAAACACAAGAAGAAATAAAATATATGGACTTAACCCACAGGATGTCATGCAGATAAGTCAGAGTATAAAATCAAACAAAATAGTTCCTGAAACATCAAAAAGCTCACAAGAATTATGTATAAAAACATTAATATGCATGTTCCTCAGTAATGTAACAGTATCTAGATAACACTTAATCTGTCTTGATCTGCTGGTGTGTTCTTTGGCCGATAGCCAGAAACACCCCAACGCTGGACATTGTCCCTTTTCATCCCCTTGTTAAACTTCTAAAAATTCTAAAAAAATTCAAGTTCGTTTTGTTATAAATGCAAAGGCAATTTTGGATTAAATAAAAAATAAAAAATTTATTATAAAACAATTTTGATAAGAAACAACAACGAGAGAAAAAAACCACAATAAAATAAGCAGCGCAGCACTGGGTGGACCGGGTCTATACCAAAGGTATAGGTGTTCCCAAATCCACCTTTGAGGGTTCTCAAGCCTAGGTTTTTATAGAGATTTTATGTCCTCAGGCTAGAATTCCAAGCAGGCTCCATTCACCAAGTGTCCTTGATTGTCAGGTGAATGGATTTCCTGGCATAGAAAAATAGAGCTAACAAGTGTCCGGACAGAATCTCCTCATATG
>NC_031783.1:158848-167939 GCF_001522545.3 Parus major
CTCTCACTGATAGCTACATCTTATCAACTGACCCACAGCTTGTTTGTAAAGACAAACCCATCATTCCTCTCACTTTCATCACAGCTAGGTGCTATTGGCTAATTACAGGGTTCATTACCATACACTATAGAGGAGGGAGGTTACAATCTTTCCATTACATTCCGATATCTTCCGAGCGCCGGGTCTTAGCATCTCACATCCTGGGTAGGAGGTGCCCTGCTTAATTAAGTGACTTGCCCGGGCTTTCCCTGCTGCTATGAAAAACTGCAGGATTAACCCTCAGTAGGAGATAAAAAGGGACAAAAAGAGAGAGGGATGTAAAACTCCCTAAGAAACCGTGGCAACCCCTAATTTGTGCATGAAAAACTTAGGTGAGTATATTGCGGAAAAAGGGGGTCACAGAAATCCAGGAGAGTGTGTGTATGTGTGTGAGCTGCAGACAGGACAGTCTCCAACCTGCAAAGCAAATTGTGGAGTCCTTCTATCCGCATTTCCATCTCCATGAAGGACCAGCCAATGAAAGGATGAAGCAAGTGCTGGAGGCTGAATGAGAGCCCAGAATGAGGGAGGTTTAGCTACTTTACGGTTTTGGAGTCAAAACGGGGAATTAAGAAAATAAAGAGGAGAGGAATTGCCTGTAATTTCAACTGCAGAAATCCTAGTTCTGGGTGGTACTGCATTCGACCCATGTCTGATTGCCTACAGGAATCTTGGCTATTTTGAGGGTTATAATAGTGCAGAGTCTGCAGAGAGGCAGAGATGCTGAGAGTCTGAAACCCCAATATACCCTTAAGGCATGAATGATTATGCTGATCTGGGGTGTTATGCTGCTAAGTAGGAAACACTGCCTGAGAGACCTGAAGAGACAGATCAATAAGAATAATTAATTACTCTGAATAAGCCTGCTGATAACAGGGACAGCAAAACCTCAGTAGTAAGGTTTTGGAGGTTCATTTCAAGTGCTGTATGACTGGGGTTTTATAGGTATGTGGGTGAGAAGAGAAAGATTTTAAGTTTGGGAAATATTAGAGGGATTTAGGACAATTTTTGAGGGTAGATCATTGTGGAATGCATAAGCATCTGTAAAGTGATATTAGCACCTAATTTAACAACAAGAGCACCTTATTATTATTGTGTAAATGAGTGTAAAGTGTATGTATATGTCCCTCATATAGTGTGGCTGGCAGGTATAACTGCTAAATGGATGAGACATACTATTAGTATGAAATTAGTGGGGAGCTTGTATCCACAGTTTCATTCTCCAGGTGACTGCAATGACCAGAAATAGCCAAAGTGCTTGCTGTCCTATAATAAAGATTTTGTGTTGTTTGTATGAATGCAATTTTGTGCTTGAGTTGTGGACCTGGCTGTGAGCCTTCGGTTTTTTGTGAGTTTAAAAACTGTATTAAGAGATGGTATTGCACCACTACTTGCAAGAGTGCCTGGAGTGTAGCAGAGCAGAACTAAGAACCAGATATTGGACACTCATTTTTTTTGATTTCTGTAGGACAGGAGGAAGTAGACAGCCTCAAATAAGAACAGCTTGGAGAGAAGCAGAGGCAGAGTCACAACAGGCAGAAATAATTGAAGTCATGTCTGGAAGACAGTATTCAGTTCCCAGAAGTTAAGCTGTATCTGAGGAGAATTGGGAAAACACCTGTAAAGAGTGTAGTTAGATTCGCATGGAAGCTAAGAAAAAAGAGAGGCAAAAGGGATTGTGCAGGAGGTGTTGGTGTGAGCTAGTAAGACAGGACACAAAACCAGCAAGAAACAAGCCCCCAGGGAAAAGGAAAGCATCAATAGAATATACCTCTCAGTAGCCCCCTGGGAATAAAATTAACACAGTGAGAATGTGGGGGCGGAGGAACCTGCCGGTCCTGAGATCCTGGCTTTACCCTGGAGACAAGATACTTTCTGTAAGAGAGAAAAGTAACACTCCCAGGGATCTTTGAGTTAGTTATGTTAAACTGTTGCACTCCATTGGTGTTCTCCCCTGCCATCCCACCCCGATACCTGTATCCCAGTTCCTGCCCACCCCCCCCACCCCCCCCACCCCTCTCCTCCCCTATTAATACCCCGGGTTTTCCCCTGCTTGGCAGAATAGCTGTCGCCGGCTCCCTTCGCTATAGGCTCTGTCTGAATAAAGGCTAGTCCTGAGCGGAACACCAAACAGCTTTCCCGTCCCTTCATCCGCATTGCCTGAACGCTCCTGCAGAGCTGGGCTGAAATCACTCGCCGGGCCGAAGACACACCCGCGCTTCTGGCCAGTCCTTTTCAGGGAAGTCGCAGCGCTCTGGCCACCTCCGCCACCATGTCATGAGAACATGACCCAAAAAGAATAAAAATAAAAATAAGATCAAAATACATTACTGTATGCTAGAATGGACTAAAGAGGAGATAAGATCATACCATTTATTCTGGCCTCTGCATGGTTGCTTTGAGGAGGGGATGTGCCAAGCTTTGAACATTTATGCAAATGCCAAAGAAGCTGTCAGTCAGGAGAAAAAAGATTACACAGCTTGCTGGGGGTAGGGAACCTCTCTGAAGAAACTAAATCATTTAAATTAAAAGAAACAAAAACCTGGGACCCCTTAGATTGTCTGTCCCTTTCATATCCACCAGCACCTAATGCACCTCTGCTGTTCCTGGTTCCCTTCACAGAGGGCCCTGCTCTTAATAAAGGCTTGTGCTCTGTGGAATGCCATACAGTGCTTCAGTCCCTCTCTGTGTTGCCTGAGAGCTGCTGCTGGGCTGAGCTGACAATCACTCACCAGGCTAAGGACATGTCTGTGTCCTGGGCTGTCTTTTTAAAGACCCTTCTTCAGGGAGATCACAGCACCCCCTACCATCTATCTCACCATGGCAAGTGGCGCCCAACATGGGGCAAGCGAAGAAGCCCCTGAAGAAGCGCTCCACTATAAAGCGAGTTGCTGTTGGGACTGCCACCCCTGGGAGGAGAACCCCCTATGTTTTAGCACGGGCTATCCAATGTGCAACAACCTGGACCCTTGCCTCCACCACCTGAGGAAGAAGAGACCCTTGAGGTGACCACCCTCCCACCAGTTTTCCATTGGCCCAGCAGGCATTGGCCTGAAGAAGAATAGTGAGTTTCATACTTTTGAGGCCTTTTTTGCTTTTTGTTCTCCTTTCACGGTCGGGCAGGGAAAGGGACCACAGGATGGGCAATAAGCTCAGTAGGCCTAAGCTTAGCCCTCCTAAGACCGTCTTCTATTCCCACGCACCCTTGTCGTGGGGAATTTTTAGTTTTCTAAAGGGGAGTTAAAGAGATTTGTTTATTGGGTTTTTAAACATTTTAAAATTAATTCCGATTCTGTTTGTTTGGGGGAATTTTGCGATAATGTGGGAAGAAAGTTATATGCCATTCAAGCCAGTGGGGATTTTTCTGTTGTGGAGTTTTTTCCTTTGTTTCAAACTATCATTCAATCAGTTGAAAAGGAGTGAAAAAAATTTTGGGATTGTTTTGGGTCCCCAGTTAAAACCCCCATCCCCTTCAACCTCTCCATGTGCTCCCAACACTTCTTCCCTATCTGAGGGGCAGTCGGGGGGTGGACGTAGCCACCAGGCACAGGGTTGCTGCCATGTCCCTGACACCCCCCCACCACCTCTCTACCCTTGCCAAGATGGCACTGGCCATGCTGCCCTGGACCTTTCCTCTACCCTCCTCCCTACGCCCACATACCCAGTTGCATACCCCCACTTAATGTTAATACACAAGATGGCACCAGCAACATGGCCAGCCCTGTCATCTCGTCTCCTCTGCACCCAAGTTTTCCCACCCTTGCACCCCAAAATGGCTCTCTTCCCACCTCTATTCCTCCTCTTCCTGCATCACCCATCGGGCTCTGTTCCTCCTCCTCCCACACATCTACCATGCGTGTAACCACATCGGGACCCTTCCTCTTCCACTGGGAAACCCCTTCCTGTCACAGACCCTGTCCCCACCTCCTCCTGCCAGAGCTCCTCCCTGATGGCCCTTCCACATCCGTCTCCCACAGCATCGGGACCAGAAGTTGGAATGACAGAGACCGGAAGAAGGCCATATTGGCTTCCACTGCCTCCTACCAACAAGCAAATTCCGGTCGCCCAAAATGGCCCCGTGCTGTCTCTCAGCACCTTCCATTCTTCTCGGAGGATGAGAACAGCAATTCCTCTGATTTCGATTGTGAGGATCACTGGGCAAAAATTCAAAGAGTATGGATGTTAAATATGAGCAAAAGCAGGGAGCATAATTTTCTCAGTCTCGTCTGAGAAAGTGGCCTGGGAAATCATAAGGAGGAATTAAAACAATCCTCAGAGATGAGATAGAAGACAGCCTTGCAGGTGCTGTTTGTCAGTTTCTTGTTTTCTTGAAAGAGAAGTTCAAGGGGTGGTGTACCCCACTGACCAGTGATGGTAATGTGTTAGTTCACTAACCAGTAAGAGTTTTACCTTTCTGTACTTTCATGTATCAATCTATAAAAGAAGATCTGAGGTAATAAACCTCGTGCTCTCCTGATTAACTCACAAGAGAGTCTGTGTCATGCTTCTTGCCATTCCAATAAAGCAACAAAAGAGGGGCCACAAGGGCAGGAGACTCCTCATTTGCAAAGAAAATACTCGCCTTTCCTATAGTACATAGGTATGACAGGGCAGGAGCAGTCATCAACGTGTGGGAATCCCTACATTACAAGGATTTTCAGAAGCTCTGCAAAGCATCTGAGGAGCATGGTGGAAGCTCACACTTTTTCAAGAATTTGTTTGAAGCCACCTCCACCGCCCATGTCATGGTGCCCCATGACATCAAGAACATTATGAACTGCCTCCTCTCCCCAGCAGAATACATGTTGTGGGAGAGACAGTGAAAAAAACATCTTAAACAATTGGCAGATTCATATGCAAAAGATGCTAACAAGCCAAATTTAACATTGGAACAATTGGTGGGCAAAGGTGAGTTCCAAAAGCCTTGGGACCAAGCCCAAGACCTGGATGAAGCAACCTTACATGACATTGCTAATATTGCAAAGATATCCCTTTCTACCACCCCTGACGACAAAATGCCAACGCAGTGCTTCACAAATATCAAGCAAGGGTCAAGTGAATCTTTCATTAAATACATTGATAAGCTAAAATTGCCCATTGAAAAACAAATAGTGTCTGCTGGCACAAAAGGAACTACTGGCAAAAATAGCTATGGCCAATGCCAACACAGAGTGTAAGGCAGTTATAAGGGCCCTTCCACTTGACCCTGAACCAATAATTGACCACATGGTAGAAGCCTGCACCAAGCACGTCTCCACTTCCACTGAGAACACTGTGGCCCTTGCGGTTGGTAAAGGGGTGGCAGAAGTGATATCTGGCGCATATGCAGCAGATACCAGCCGCTGGTTCAATTGTGGTGAACCTAGACATTTCTTTAAATATTTCTTACAAAATCAATACCAACCATCCAACCACCAACAGCTTCCAAGACAGAGCTGGTATTTGGGAAACTTCAAGCAGAGTGCGGGACGGCCCCACAGCAAATCAAATGCCACACCGTTCCATCCCACCAATGAGGTCTACCATCCCGCCTCCACATGGACCCTTGTCACAAATCCCCGACCACATCCAGAAGACACGACATACAGAGCGATTCAGGTAGGAACCCTGCACCAGCTGGTGACCAGACTTTCTATACATCTAAGAAGTGACTGTGTTTATAAAATCTCCGCAGGGAAACGTGGGCCACCAGATGGCCCCTCCAATATTCTAATCCTTGGGGATCCTTCTAATTCACTGGGACTGTAGGAGATGCTTTCTGGGGACGGTCAGAGACACGGCAAAGACCTCTATAATCGAGTTAGGTGTTAGAAGTTTATTTCAGGGCGTGGGATAGAGAGAGAGAGAGAGAGCCTGCTATGAGCCAGCAGACAGAGCTCAAAGCGGGCTCAGGGAGAACAATACAAAAGAGGGTAAGATACGAATACATGAGTTTAAGACTTAAGATTTCTACGAAAGAGAGTTACAGAACAGAACAGAAGTGAGAGAGCCGGGAAAAAAGAGAGCTAAAGAAGAGCAGGAAAGAGCCGCAAGAGAATGTAGTAAGAGAGATTAAGAGAGATTAAGAGAGACCAAGAGAGACTAAGAGTTAAGAGAGGAGTTAAGAGAGACTAAGAGCGTGAACTCTCTTTTACAATTACTTATATAATCTATACATATGAATATTCTATTTTTTCACTGACCAATCTTTCTAAGTATACTAATACAGTAACATTTGTGTGCAACCTATAGAAATCGCTATTTTTGCATATTTTTAGTTATCTCAGGGTCCTTCAGACCTTTCCTTATAAGGCTAGGATGAGGGGTCTCAGCTTGGTTTTATTGCAGGAAAGAATGTGTTCTGGCATACCAGCCCGGTTTCTTTGAATTATTCAAACCATGCTATCATTTGTATTTCTTCCTTAGCCTTTCTGGCTACAAAGTCATATTTATAATTTCTTTCTAATTCTACCTTCCCAACAGGGACAAATCTTCGTTATTCCAGAAGTCCAAACTGTATACCCAGGAGAAGAGATTTTTGTCTCCTTGGCATGTACAGACCTGCCTTACTATTTACATAGATGGACTCCTGAGGCACAAGCCTTTTTATTACCATCAAACTGTCCAGAAGAGGTTCCCCTCAACCCCACCATAATGTGGGCTCAAGTTGTGGGCTCCAACAAAGCTATTATAGAGTGTGGCCTGTTCTGCAAGGGAGAAAAAATCCATCGCCCAGGCATGCTTGACACTGGAGCAGACGTCACCATCATTGCCCACTCCAAGTGGTCAGACAATTGGGAATTACAACCTGTGGCAGGGATGACTTTGGGGGTTGTAGGAGTTGCAGTCTCTATGAAGAGCTAAAAAAAGATCATCATAGAAGGGCCCAAGGGAAAAATAGCAACCATCCAGCAATTTGTTGTGTGGGCACCAATCACCCTCTGAGGGAGGGATCTCCTGTCTCAATGGGGGGCCTCTCTGTGCATTCCCAACAAGGATTTTTTTAGGGGGTCACTGAATAGCACGCCAAGCTCACTATCCCTCAGCTCACCTGGAAACAACACCATCCAGGGTACGTTGATCAGTGGCCCCTATCTGATACCAAACTGTGCACATTGGAAACCTGTTGCGACGTGCCTCGGGGGAGACAAAGAGTTACATTGTCCCACCCCAAACCCCTTGTGAAGGGTGGCCCAGGTGTTCTGACTGGGTTTGAGTCCCTGGGGGGTTCTCCCTTGCTGTGTTTCTAGTGGTCCCTGACCCTGAACTTCACCCTCAAGGGTGGAGACCCTCGGGAGTTCTGTCCCTCAAAAACCCCTGCTCTGCCTTTGTTCTGGATCTGAGTTTGTTCCCACGCTGAATAAATGGTTTCATGAGCCAGGAGCCCATCTCATTGGTGTTCCATGCTGGTCCCCAGAGCCCTGCAGCTTCCCTGGACGAGATCCTGAGGTTGCGGACTGCAACAGAAACCCTCGTGGAGGAGCAGCTCACCAAGGGACACATCACAGAAACTAACAGCCCTTGGAATTCCCCTGTTTTTGTTTTGTGAAAACCAGGCAAAGATAGGTGGAAGCTTCTCCACAATCTTAGAAAAATAGATTATGTCATCGAAGATATAGGCCCCCTCCAGCCCAGTATGCCCTCACCTTCCATGCTTCCTCAGGACTGGAGGCTTGCAATCATAGACATCAAGGACATCAAGGATTGCTTTTTTAACATCCCACTCCACCCCTGAGATGCCAAGATTTTCTTTTTCCATTCCCTCACTGAACAGACAGGCACCTCTAAAAAGGCACCACTGGCTTGTTCTCCCACAAGGGATGAAAAATTCTCCCACCATTTGCCAGTGGTACATAGCCCACATCCTGTCCCCAGTGAAGGTCCTGTTCCCAAATGCAATAATATTACACTATATGGGTGACATCCTGATCTGTGCCACTGAAGAAAACTATTTAAAACAAACTCTATATAAGACAATAAAGGCAAATGAGGACGCTGGGTTCAAAATCCACGAAGACAAAATCCAGTACACCTACCCATGGACCTACCTGGGGCTTCAGATTTGTGAGCAGACCATCATACCCCAGCAGCTGACCATACAGAATGACCCAAGAGATCTACATCAACTCTGCGGGTCCATCATCCTGGATACGTCCCCTGCTTGGGATCACCATGGATGTTCTCACGCCACTCTTCTGCTGCTCTGTGGCAGCGAGGACCTCAACTCACCATGCGCCCTCACACCAGAGGCCCAAGATTCCATCGTCAAGGTCCAGGAGGCCCTATCTTCATGACAAGCCCACCATTATGAGCCCAGCCTGCCCTTTCAATTGATCATCCTGGGTAAGACCCCACACTTGTATGCACTCATATTTCAATGGGATATGGCGTCGAAAGATCCACTCCTTATTATCAAGTGGACTTCACACATAATCAACCTACAAAGACTATCACCAATCCACAGGAAGTCATAGCTGAGCTCATTAAAAAGGCTAGAGTCCATCTCCACGCTCTTGCAGGGTGTGAGTTCACATGCATTTTACTCCCATTGACAACTGGAGATTTGGAGCCTTAGCTCCAGACCAATGAGAGCCTTCATTTCGCTCTTGATAGCTAGTCAGGCCAAATTTCTATATACCCACCTGGCCACAAATTATTCAAATACACATTCAGTTTGGTCCCTAAATTACTACTGATCAAAACACCACTCAAAGCTCTGACCATTTTTACTGACGGCTCAGGGAAATCCCACAAATCAGTCATGACTTGGAGAGACCCCAGGATACAGAAGCGGGAGTCTGATGTCCAGGTGGTTGAAGGATCACCACAGATTGCAGAATTAGCAGCCTTTGTCAGGGCTTTTGAAAAGTTTCAAGAACCTTTCAACTTAGTAACCGATTCGGCGTACATGGCTGGAATAGCTATGAGAGCAGAACATGCCTTTTTAAAGGAAGTCTCTAACCCAAATTTGTATAAATTGCTTTCTGAATTGATATACCTCATCTCCCACAAAAAGCAACCATATTTTATCATGCTGTCTTGGTTCTAGAAGACAGGTGTCTGCTAGGGAGAG
>NC_031783.1:168564-371300 GCF_001522545.3 Parus major
AAAAAAAAAAAGGACACCTAACCCTCAACACCCTGCACCAGAACCAAATCAATCACAGCCTTCTGACACCCACACAGGTCTACCAAGACAAGCCACCACCACCTGGAGATGGAGACATTGCCGGAGTCATCCTGCCACCAGAGCTCAAACAAGACCCAAGCCAACACGCAGGTGAAAACCTTGAAGCTGTTGTTCCTGGTTCCCTTCACAAAGGGCCCTGCTCTTAATAAAGGCTTGTGCTCTGTGGAATGCCATACAGTGCTTCAGTCCCTCTCTGTGTTACCTGAGAGCTGCCGCTGAGCTGAACTGACAATCACTCACCAGGCTAAGGACATGCCTGTGTCCTGGGCTGTCTTTTTAAAGACCCTTCTTCAGGGAGGTCATGGCACCCCTACCATCTATTTTGTCGTGGCACACCCCCTCTACACCATGACAGACCTAGCCAGAATACCAGGGGAAGAGCAGTCCAGCAGGGAAGAATCAAAAAATGAGAACCAAGCAGTATCACTATACCCCCTACAGGAAGTCCCACTGGGAGGGGGGAAAGGGAGAATTGGGTTTGTAACTGTCCTACTCAACTCCTCCCAAGTGAAGGCATTTCAAAATAATTAAAAGGTCTACCAGTAAATCCTATTAGATTAACAGAACAAGTAGGTCAGTTTTTGGTGCCCAATATTTATATTTGGGATGAAATGCAATCTATACTAAATCCCTTGTTTACATACAAAGAAAGACAAATTATCCGAGCAGCAGGGATGTGGATATGGGAAAGGGAACATGCAAACGAACCCCCTGGCAGGAGAAGATGCCATTACCCAATGCAGGACCACAATAACCCCAGGGGAAGGCAAAACATGGAAGAGTACAGAGCATTAGTTAGCCGGGTGTTATAAATTCAAAGGCAAATTCGTGATACGAATTAAAAAGAAAGATTTATTAATAAACAACAAAGAGCAATAACGATAAAAAACCACAATAAAATAGTCAGCGCAGCGCTGGGTGGACAGGGTCTACACCAAAGGTATAGGATTCCCAAATCCACGCTTGAGGGTTCCCAAGCCTCGGTTTTTATAGGGATTTTATGTCCTTGGGCGAAAATTCCAGGCAGGTTCCATTCACCAAGTGTCCCTGATTGTCCAGTGAATGGATTTCCTGGCCTGGAATAATAGAGTTAACTAGTGTCCGGACAGAATCTCCTCATATGCAAAGGAGATTCTGTATGTATTTCAACTTGTGTCATCAGAACAGAGTAGTGGAATCCGGGCTGGTGCAGATGGGTATCTTGGCCGTGCTTTCCCCTTTGTCCTTCTTGATTGCTTTTTCCAACACTGGTTCGACAGGTGGGGTGTTCAGGTCTGGCGATGATTATCTTTTTGGAGTTTGTCTTTTTGTCAACCTGATTGTTCCCCACAGAAATCTGTAGGGCGTTGTTCAGGTCCGGGGGTAGATATCTTCTCCGAGCCAGTTCCATTGTTGTTCTGATGGCCCTTGTCCTGTCTATTTGTCTGAGTTGATGGGTCTCCCTGAGTTCGTTATCTTGGGTGTTGGTTGCAATCTGTTGCTTTCCAAAGGGGGTCCCGACCAGACCCGGAGAGGGGTTTTTTCACAATTTGTATTTTACATCATTACAAACACATTTATCTTATTTATAGCTTTCCGAATTTTTAATACATACAATAATTTATTACAAGGGGAATCAGGGAGGCTACTCCACAAAACCAGAATGCTCATAAGACATTCACAGAACAACAAGAAAAGGAGGGGACTCCAACTGAATAGCTGGAGAGGTTAAAAAATAATGAGATAGTTCTCAGGAATGGACACTGATACAGAGGCTAGACACACTGTTAAAAGTGACCTTTGTCGCTCATGCTTAGCCAAATATAAGAAAAAAACCTAAAAAGATTAGAAGATTAAATGACCTGTTAAAAGAAGCCCAAAATGTGTGTGTACGGAGGGATGAAGAAAAAGCAAAGGCAAAAGCTAATATAATGGCAGCTGCTATTACCAAATGAAACCACCATGCAAAGACCCACTCCTACAGGGAAGTGAGGCCCCAGTCAGACCAAAGCAAGGGGGATCGGGAGGAAGTTAAGGGGAACAGAGCTCCCTGGGAAAGAGGCCCTAAAAAGATAAAAAGGGAATTTAGTAACCAGGGCCTAATGTCATTATTGCAAGGGAATTGGACACTTAAGAGTGTAGGCAGAACTGCCTACAGAGAGGAAAAGATCTGAAAATTTTCAAGGACATTTATGAAACAGACAAATAGGGGGGTCAGGGGTGCTATCTCCTGGGGTCAAAATACCAGCAGGAGCCCTTAATAACTTTAAAAGTAGGCACCCAGGAGGAAGAATTTGAATTTTTAATGGATACAGGGGTGGAGAGGATGTGTGTGTAGAATTCCAAAAAGATGTGAGACAGTCCTTTCTGACCTCAGAGCAAACCAAACCAAACAGTTCAGGGGAAAAAAAAAAAAGGTCGCTGAAGCATTGTTGCCACAGTCTCCAAGGCCAGGGCAAGAGAAAAAACTGTTTTGCCTAAGCTAACAAAAAAACCAAGCTAGCTAAGCTTGTAAGCTAGCTAATGAAGAGAGTCTACTCTCCCCGGCACCACGGAAACCTTAGCAGTGAGGTTTGACGAAGCCGTGCAAGAGCCTCAGGGCTACAGCCTCCACCAGACTCACCTTAAAGCTACAGCAACCACTTCTGGGCCTAGAGCAGATGGTCAAGGAATAGAAAACCACCCCAAGACACAATATATGAAGGAGATCCAATTCTAGCAGAGACACCAGAAACCTCAGCTCCATCTAAAAGAGATCTTCAGAACAAATTTTGGGTGACAGACAGATGTTCAGGTATGGCAATAAAAGGGTGCAGGACAAGTACCAAAGAGTCAAGGTGCCATTATTAGAGACTCAGCAAAAAGGGAAATTCTTCCTCTGTGACAAGAACAAAGAATATAATTAACTAACAGGTCTGCTTTACTCAGTGCCATAGTAAATCCATGGTGAGTTTATGTCTCTGCTGAACCCGTGGGAGGGATGATCACTAAGCTAGCTGGGATGAGCTACAGCAAACAGAGAACTAATGCCAGGGAAGGGAACTTATTAATTATATGAAAGAGACCTCTCACAGCAGCAGGACATTACTGGACAAAAGGAACAGCTCATCCCTCAGACACTGAAGTGAGCAAACATACACCAGCTTGGGGTTTCTTGCCACTGTGAACCCTTCTCCTTCCTGCTATTCATTCCATGCTTCGGGATTTTCTTCTCTTCCAGTCCCAATGTCAGCAGTACATATCACTGGCAAGCCTCTGACAGCAGCAGCAGCAAAGAGATGTCTGGTAGCAGGATATTCCCTGGGGACCCAGTGAGCCTGAGCTGAGATGTGGGCTGGCCAGAGAATAACACATAGTCATTAGAAGGAGATGGCAAAGTATGTTAAATGACTACATAATAATTCTCTTGCTGCCTCTGTTTTCAGAGGAAGCACACATTTTATTGTAAAATTAAGTATAACACCTGACAACATAAAATTCCTCTCCTGCTTGAAAACATTATCCTTGCTACAACTGTACTTCAACCTGACTATTCATAACTGAAGAGAATTTTTCTTTTCAAAAAGATTTAATATGTCACAAACCAAGTCTCACTGTTTTCTCTCATGTAAAGCAATCAGTTGGGAACAGAATGTAAATAATGACATATGCTTCAATAAATTAAGTGTTAAAGGACTCTTCAGAACACTTGAGAGTTGTCTGAAACTGAGAGCTTAGTGATAGAAAATCCAGATAAACCAGAGGAAGCATATACCAGGAGATATTGCCTGTTTTCAGATAGAAAATTGAAAGTATTAAATCAGAAAAAAGCTGCCACAAGGTCAGGGGCAGGATGACAACTTCATACTACTTTCAATGAGCTTTCTGTAAAACTTACATTAAATTTACAATTATCTGCATAGGTTTTTATGAGAGGACTAAAAGCAGAGCTTCCAAGAGCTCTAGTAAATAACAAAAGTGCTACTGTTTTGCAATAAATTTACAATCAAGGCAAAATGTTATGATGATACATTTATGGATGCACAAGTGAGGGAACCAGGTAGTAATTAAAATGAAAATCAGAATGACTAAGCATCTATAAATTCAAGTTAATAATTAAGATGAGTGGGATTTGACAGAACATAATCACACACACAGAATCACACACAGAATTACTAGGTTAGAAGAGACCTTCAGGATCATTGAGTCCAACCCAGCCCAAACACCTCAACTAAACCATGGCACCAAATGCCACCTCCAGTCGTTTTTTTAAACATATCCAGGGATGGTGACTCCACCACCTCCTTGGGCAGACCATTCCAGTACTTTATTATTCTTTCCATAAAAATCTTTTTCCTAATATCCAACCTGTATTTCCCTTGGCACAGCTTATGACTCTGTTGTCTCGTTCTGTCAGCTGCTGTCTGGAGAAAGAGACCAACCTCACCTGCCTACAGCCACCTTTCAGGGAGTTTAGAGAGTGATAAGGTCACCCCTGAGTCTCCTTTTCTGCAGGCTAAACAACCCCAGCTCCCTCAGTTGCTCCTCACAGGGCTGCTGTTCTGAGCCCCTCACCAGCCTCGTTGCCCTTCTCTGGATGTGCTCAAGTGTCTCAACATCCTTCCTAAACTGAGGGGCCAGAACTGGACACAGCACTCGAGGTGTGGCCTCACCAGTGCCGTGTACAGGGGAAGAATGACTTCCCTGACATATTCCTGATCCAGGCCAGGATGCCGTTGGCCTTCTTGGCCACCAGGGCACACTGCTAGCTCACATTCAGTCGGCTGGAGGCCCGAGAGCCAAGAGACAGTACTACACTCATAGATATCCTTACAAGGTAGAAGCTAAGGCAATACTTGAGAAAACCAACCTCCAACAAATATGCTCCAGGATTTACAAGCCATCATGGATCTTCCTCATCAAAGGGTTTCTTCAAGGATGGTTTCCATAGATTGTGTTCAGAATGTCCATCTTACTTATCAGCTAATTAATTTTTCTTATCAAATATTAATCTTCTTCCTTGAAGTAATAATGAAAGAAGAGTGTTCCTCCTCTGTCTGTATTGGTCTGGTTCTTGTCCCATAATTGCTGTGAGTGGATGATGTCTCTGATGCACTGCTGCTTCTTTAGTTTTAATTTTTTTCTCTCCCTTCTCTATTTCCAATGCAAAAGCCCACAGATATATAGATACTCCCATATACACACACAATATATACAGAAAATATTTCTAAGATATATATGTATATATATATGTAAAACAAAATGTTTCTGGAGGAAAAAACTGGAAGTGTGTGTCCAGTCTCAATATGCAGATAATTCCAGTATCTCCAAGTCATTATTTACATTGCAGGCTGCTGATAGATTTTTCCTATTCATCCCTTTGGTACCACAGTGAGTTTTATGCAGCATATGTTTTATAAGAACTGTGATTGGAACACAGGCTCCTGAAGTGGATGCAAACACCAGCAGTGGCACAAACATAGCTTAGAAGCTCTACAAATCTTGACACACAACAGGGCTCCCCTAAGCAGTGTTGGAACAATCCTCCCCGAGACCTTCAGATCACTAGAAAAGCTCTAAAGCTCTAACACTAGTTTTCAAATAAATCATACACAGGATATACATGGTTTTATATATACATCTATCTATATCTATTACACAAATTTATGTATACAAACAAAATTTGAAAAAAAAATATATATGTATAAAAGCATATACATCTATACAAATGTTATTGTTATCCAGACACTTTTATTTTTGCTAAATGCAATTATAAAACCTTCTTGTTTGGCCAAAATAATTCTTTTCAGTTCATAATGTACTAGGTTTAGCTGGGAAAGTTTGTTTTGTGCACAGCAGCTGATACAGTGCTATGTTCAGGCTGGTGAGGAGAAGAGTGTTAGTCACACAGCCACACTTTCTTTAGCAGACCAGAGACATCCCATGCCATCTGGCATCATGTTCAGCAAGTAAGCTTGGGAGGAGGTTTTTCCAAGGTAATCATGGTGATCATTGCCTGGGACCAGGTGGACATCAGTTGGTTGATGGTCAGTGATTGCTTGTGCATCACTTGGTAGGGCTTTTCCACTTGTTTTTGTTCCCTTTCACTTATTTATATTCTGTATCTCAACCTGCAAGGCTTTGTTGGTTTTTCCTCACTTTTGCCCTGTTGCCCTTCCAGTTCTCTTTTCCATCCCACTGTGGAACACGAGTGAGAAGGTGAGTAGGGGCTCACCTGCTCACAGTCTGCCCAGCACAGCCAGGTAAGGACATGGGTTGGCAGCAAGAAGCAACCTCCTCACACAAGGCAATACTGCTGCTTCAGCATCCTCCACACCTACAGATCAAGGAAGGGAGAAATCATAGGGTAGGGCAAAATAAAAACTTCTACATGGCAGCAGAAGTGATGTCTAAAGCAACAGCATTTATAAAAACAGACTTTGAGGATACTCTGTAGACTGAGTCTTCACAAGTCAGTTGCTCCTAAAATTATTCTTGAACTATCAGCAGTAGATGAATTTGTTGAAAAACTTTGGTTTAACATTACATTCCATGCTGTGTGTCAATCTTTGATCCACTGACTTGAGTGGGAAGAAACTCCTGAGTTTGCAAATCCTGATGCCAGTCATGAAGGACAGACTATCATGTCACAATCTAGCTCATGTATTTCCCAAGGTCTCTTTAAAACCAGGTAATGCACTGGCCTGCACAGGTGCCACTGGAGGGTTTGCCTTATTGATGGCTCTTAATTACCTCATTTGGATAGGAAATCTTCTTTAAATGGGAGGAGAAATATACTTACCCTTTCAATCATACATGGGCTTGGGGTGTGGGATATGTTGTTTTTCCTTGTCATTGGCCAAGACCCTGCTCCTCTAATTAACATTTGGCTGGTTTCTATCAATTCACTCATGCAGTGCTCCCTCCTCCTTTCAGAGTGGTCTTACCCATGTCTTGTATATGACACTTCCAGTAATACACCTCAAGAGATGCCTTTTCCCCCATGTGAGAAACAACGCTCACTTTTAAAAATTTCAAAGGTTTATTAAAACCTTAACAAAATACTACAAAGGACTGAATAAGGAGAAAATTACAGTGCTGGGAGCATTGAATTAGACCACCATGTGCTCACCCACAAAATGCCTGTTCTGCCTTTTATACCCTTGGTGTTGCATCAGGCAGGTCTGGCCCCACACACAGTCTGTCAGTCAACTCTTCTTCACCATCCATTGGTGGAGACTTCTTTCTTGGAACTTGATCAGAGGTCAGGTGTTGTCATGCAGTGCCTCCCTAGTAACAAGCCTTCCCTATTCACAAATGCCTCATTACCAAGATTACCAAGGCCATCCCTTGGCAACCATACCAAAAAGGGGGACTATGGAGGGAACAGAGATGTCTAAACAAAAAAATCACAATAACATTACTATACATCAATATCAATTCTCTAACATACATGACCTAAATGACGGGCTAGGAGACCTTCTGCTTCTTTTTCCAAGCCTTTATTGAAAGAGGAAAGGGCCTGTAACTGATGGACACGAAATTATTCACACGGACCCAGCTCAAGGTGTGGTAAAAGAAGAATTTTCATTTATTTGCTCTTTCAGTATTTATAGGTTTCCAGCCACGACCAGGGATTGGATAGTCAGATTAACACCTTCTCAACTGCACTGGCTGTGAGAGACGACTATCAAAAGGCATATCTTTAACGGAATGTATAAACAACTATGTTTATAGTTACTTTCCTGGGAAAGTGGCTAGAACTTGTGAAAAACAATATCAAAAGGCCTGATTCTCAGGGCAACAAGGGCCTAGAGGTGGGGGCTCGGGGTGTGCGCTGCCTCTGCTGCTCCCAATGGTCAACATCCAGGAGGAAGATCACACAGGCTTGTCATCATTAACCATCAGCAGGACCAGAGTCTCTATCCTCACAGGGATTGTCCAGAGACCACTCTTTTGGTTTGATAGTCCAGGGGAGTCTTCCAGCTCAAGCGCTGGTCATGGTGACCTGTTCGTTGGGCTGAGACTGATGTATCCAGCCTCCTCGGGTCCTTGCTGCCTCCATAGTGTGGTTTCTAGGTGTTCTCTGAGAGTGGCGCATTGTCCAAGACTGCCTTTATTCACAGATGGTAATACGATTTTAATATAAGCACGTGCGCAAATCCTTATGGGGAATGGGGAAGTTTATTCTGAGGAGCAGCAGCTAAATTACCCAATGAGTTGGAAGAGAACAAGTGGGGGTGTCGTGGTTTTAAACTAGTAACTAAAAATTACTTTTTTTTTTTCTGTGAGATATGGATTAGAACAAGAGCAAAACAGGCATAAAACTTAAAAGGAATAAAGAAAGTTTATTAACAATCTACAATAATAAGAACACCAGAATAAACTTCCAGAAAACCCTTTTTATCCCTTACTACCCACCATTCCTTTGTTCATATGACAACAGAGACAAAATCTTTGGAACTTTGATGGTTAAAACAGTTCCAATTCCTGCTACAGTCTTTTCATCAGTCTTTGTAGAGAAACAGAAGTCTCTTTCTGTTAATCTATGGAGTTTCTCACAAGAAAACTATTGCTGTTATAGTTTTCTATTTCCCTGATGTCAGCTGCCCAGAAATCTGTCATCAGAGCTCACTCCTCCCATTTCATATCACTCTGAGGTGTGTTATGGGCCATAAGTCTAGGGATGTCATTTTAAGGATGAGTTATTCAAAGGCAAAAGTCTTCTTCATCTGTCTCTGTGAGCTTCACTAGAAAAACAGTTTTCTCATTGCCCCCCAAGGCTTCAAATCTTCGCTTCACTGTATTCCAGCACTTCATGGTATCACAATTACTCTACTTTTTACTCAAAATTTACACTTTGAACACTCTATTCCTCCCTATATACTGTCATGAATTAAAGGAGTTTTTCCAAGACCTTATTGTCCATTTCCATAGCCTCAACAGAAAGGTATTTCAGCTCATAAAGCATCTCCTTATTCTCTACCTTTTCTGAAACTTAATTCTTTTCTTTACTGTCTCTGATAGTTTTATAAAGTCTCTTTACATGTTGATTACTCTCTCTTTCTTTTTCTGGATAAAAAAAAGATTAATCTGCAAGTCTCATCTGGGTAATGAAAAGGTTAAAATCTTGCTCAGGCTTTTGTAAGATGGTTCTGTGATCTCTGCCGGAGCAGGAGCTGGAGCTGTCTTCGATAGAAGATTCCTCATGGCTGCTCTGGAAAGTGTAGTCGTTGTCTCAGCCCGCCGCAGGTCCAGAGCTTTTTTTTTCTTTTCTTTACTCTGCAGTCTCTGGTGAATTCCGTCACGGCAAAAACTGCAGCCGAGCCAGGGACCGGCCTGGCCCGGCCAGAGCCCGGGGCAAGCCCCGCAGGCCCCATCTCCCGGCCGGGAGCTGCGGCAGGCCCAGCCCAGCCCCTGCCCGGGCCACATGGCCGGGCAGAGAGCGAGAGGCCGGAGCTTTATTACCTTTCACAGCCAGGAAACAAAGGGAACAAGAGTGCTCTGGCTTTACATCTTAAGGTAGGGTTCACAAGTTGATCTCACTTTTCAACGGTCAAAACTGTTGTCAATTCCCAGTAATGACTGATAATTGGTCAGGAGAAAAGACTCTCATCAGTCACCAGCAACTTCAACTTCCTTAGCTCCCAAAACCACCTTAAAGGTAAAGTCATCCCATGACAGGGAGTACAAATGACAAAAAACCTTTAACAATGAACCTTTGGAGCTGACCATACTAAGCACCTTAACCAGGGACATAAACCAGGATTAGAACAGGAACATGGGTAAACAAACTTAAATTTGAACATCGGTTTTTGTTTATAGCAATACACATAATATTCATCCCTTAAGTGTGAGAGCCAACCATCACATTATCCATCTATAACACCCCAGAACGTCATATTTTGGACTCTTGACGAGTTTATGATGTATTAAAAACCAGTTTCTTCTGTACTGCTGTTCCCACCCTGGATTTACTGATTCCTTCCTTTCATGTGGGCAGTCTCATTCTCATTACAAAATTGCCTATCTCTGACCGAGGTCAGTTCCTCCAATTTATCTCGCTGTTTTGACTCCTTTTCCCTCAGTATCCCCCTTTCCATTGTGGTTCAGCCCTAGGAGAGGCCCAGCCCTACACTGCCTGTGTGTGCTGGCTGGGGGCCACACCTCTGTCATGGCAGTGGCAGAATGCGGTGAGCATGGAGGGCAGTGGGAGGCTGCAGGTCGAGCCAGGCCCCATGCACCCAGGGCCCAGCTGGGGCCTGGCAGGACCTGGGGGAGGGCTGTGATGGAAGGGTGAGGAGGGTCTGCTCTGCCTCAGCCTTTTACAGGTTCACCTGTGCTGCTCTTCAACTGCCTTCTCACTTTGAGCTCCTGCTTTGACATTCCCAGTGTCCTGCAGCAGCACTTCCAGGGCATGAGTGCCAGGGGTTGGTTTTGGGCGTAAGTGCTCAGCCTTATGCTGAAAGGGGCTGAACCAGAAAAACAGAGGCATTGGCAGTGGAGTTTCTAAACTTTTTCCAGTGGTGTCACTACTGGAGTCATGCTCCAGGGTCTTACCTCCTAGATGCTGGGGGTGAATGCTTGTTACAGGCATATGCACTGTGGAGATGCATGAGCCAGGGCAAGCCCTGAAGGGTTTGAGATTTCTCTGCTGCTGGGATAACTAGGAATGTAACACCTGCCCTTGCAGTGGTTGTTGGCTCCCTGTCACTGCACCAACAAAGGCCAGTCAGGACTTCACACCACTTGTGAGAAACAATGTTCACTTTCCTGGTAAATTTAAAAAGATTTAATAAAAAAAGACAGTAGGAAACAAAGACAATAAAGCAAAGGGTTAAAAAAGCCAGGTGCTTGGCACTTTGCCAAGAACTTACCTGGTGTTTTGGAAACACCCTTTATATACCATTTCTATTGCAATAACCTGATGCCTATTCAT
Organism: Parus major; assembly: GCF_001522545.3. Lineage (NCBI taxonomy): Eukaryota > Metazoa > Chordata > Aves > Passeriformes > Paridae > Parus > Parus major. The sequence goes on from NC_031783.1 coordinate 179,543, forward strand.
AGACTTCATGCATATTCAAACTCTTCTAATAATTAGTTTACATTTTCCAGAAACTGTTTAGCATGGCCGTTCCTTGGGTCCACCTTTTTAGAGCATGCGTGTTTTTTGGCTTGTGGTTTTAATCCTCTTCTTATCACCTTTTAATTTGGGCCTTGGCTTCTTCTTTCCACAGACAGTGAGTGTTGACAGCAGCAGGGTCCCCATCATCTGTTCACCAGAGGTTATCCTAACTAGTCCTAACTATCCTAGCAGACAGTTCAAACATACTATATCAACTATTACAGCAAAGCCATTTTAACATTATACATATAGCATTCATCTTCATACTTGTGAAAAGCCAATATTATAATAAGTATTTATAACACTCTCCCTCTGTATTGCAGAGGTAAATGTCTTAGGAGAGAGAGGCACAGAGGAGATCATGCCCTCTAGGTCATGGTCTGCAATGGACCTCAGAGCAGTCAGACACTATGGAGTTCAGAGTCCTCTTGAGGGTCCCCTGCCACTTACTCTGCCCCTCTAATCTCCCACCATAATTTCTTTATTTTGATGATTGCCAAGTCATTTTATAAAGAGACCAGTCTTTACAAAACAGAGAGTAAACTGATGAGGTTTATTGGTGTGTTTTGAGGTTGTTCTTGGTATAGGTGAGTAATGGGATGACTAACTTTTGCAATTAAGGGATTGTGGAAAATGGAGTAACTCTTCAGGATTTTTAAAAAATTTCATAGGGAATAAAATAAGAGACAAAAGTCTAGTGCTGGGGCGCTTCTGGCAAACAGCCAAAGAACACACCCTAGCTTTGAAACAATTTATCTTTATATTGTATCATTTCTGAGGCTTATGAATATTCATGCATTTTATTATTCAAACTTCCTTTGGAACTATTTGTATTCCAAGTTCTCTTCTTGTTTGGTTTTTAACCTCTGACCTGCCTGCAGGATATTCTATAGATAAGGTATCCCGTGTTCCTATCCTGTTATTGCACACTTCAGATGCTTATGCTCTGGTTTTCAGCATTTTTGTCACATCAGTCCACAAATTAAAGGAAAATTATTGGTTTTGCACCATTCTTTAAGTTGGTTACACAGAGGTATTTTTAGTCTCTATTTTTAACAGTTTGCTAATGCCTACACGACAATGTGTTTATTACATTTATTCATATAAACTATACAGTGTATATGTAAACTGACAGATTATACTATACAAAAGCAGTTAAAAGTAACTATAAATTGTACTATATCAAAACACTTGTGATAAAAAAAGTTAATCTATAAATGCAAAAACCAATCTTATATTGCCATCTATGGAATGAATATTGTATGTATGTTAAGAGAAACTTTGTTGATGTAAAGTTATGTTATTGTGGTTTGTTTAGACGCCCTCTGTTCTCCCTATAGTCCCCTTTCCCCTGCTCTGTACGGTTGTAACCTGACAGCCTGGGTTGTCCCGACATGTGGAGAGGCCTGTAATGGGAAAAGCTTGTTACTAGGGGGGCACAGCATGACAACACCTGACCTCCAATCAAGTTGCAAGAAGGTCTCCACCAATGGATGGTGAAGCAGAGTTGACTGACAGACTTTGGAAGGGGCCACGGCTGCCTGATGCAACCCCCAGGGGTATAAAAGGCAAAGCAGCCATTTTGTTGATGAGCACATGGCAGGCAAGTTATGCCCTCCCAGCACGCTGTCTTTTTTCTTCTAAAATTTTAGAGTGAGCAGTTGTGGTAGCCAGGCCGGGTCTGTTGATCAGACCTGGGAAGCTACGACCTTCCCAGAGAGAGCAGTCCAGCAAGAGGCAGCCTTTGCGGGGCTCTCTAGCAATCCCTAGCCACCAGGCAATCTCAGCAAGGTGCAGCCTGTGGCTGAAAGTGATTTCAGCTCAGTGATTTCCAGCTCAGCGTGCAAGGTTATCCCAGACTGACTCAGAGACAGAAGTGTCGTGTGGCAATTCCACAGAGACAGCCTTTATTGTCCAGCAGCTCTGTGAAGCGTAGCCAGGGATGGCGGCTCCCTGCTGAACTGGGCAGAAGCTGGGGTTTTTACAGGGTGTTGTGGTTTTAAAGCAGCAACTAAAAAATCACTAGAAAAGAGCAAAACAGGCTTAAAACTTAAAAGGAATAAAGGAAGTTTATTAACAAAACTACAAGAATTAGAAAACCAGAATAAAACCTCTAGAAAACCCTTTTTTTCCCCCACTACTCAATCATTCTCTTGTTCACATGACAACATAGAGACAAAAAAAAACTTGAGTATTTATAACTTGCTATAGTCTTTCCATCAGTTTTTGTAGAGAAACAGAAGTCTTCTGCTAATCTATGGCGTTTTTCACAAGAAAACTATTTCTGTTATGGACTTCTTTTTCTCTGATGTTAGCTGCCCAGAAATCTGCCATCAGTTGTCTCCTCCCATTTCCCATCACTCTGAGGTGTGTTATGGGTGAAATGAGTCTAGGGATGTCATTTTTAAGGATGAGTTATTCAAAGGGAAAAGTTCTCTTCATTTGTCTCTGTGAGCCTCTCTGGAAACAGAAGTTTTCTCTTTGCCTCTACAAAGCTACAAATCTTCAACTATTACTTCTCCCCCTCTGTTCCAACACCTCACTGTATCACAAACACTTTACTTTTTGCTCAAAATCTACACTTTGAACTACTGTATTCCTCCCAATATACTCTGTCCTGAATTAAAGGAGTTTTTTTCAGAACACTATTGTCTATCTCTATAGCTTTAACAGAGAAATATTTCAGTTTATTAAAGCATCTTCTTATTCTCTACTTCTTTTAAAGCTTAATTCCTTTCTTTACCGTCTCTGATAGCTTATAAAGTCTCTTTACATGTTGATTACTCTCTCTTTCTCTCTCTGGAAAAAAAGATTAATCTGCAAGTCTCATCTGGGTAATGAAAAGGTTAAAATTTTGCCCAGGCCTTGTAGATGGTTCTGTGATCTCTGCTGGTGCAGCAGCTGGAGCTGTCTGTGATGGAAGATTCTTCATGGCTGCTCTGGTGAGTGTGGTCACTGTCTCAGCCCACCGCAGGTCAAGAGCTTTTTCTTTCTTTACTCAGCAGTCTGTGGTGAATTCAGTCCCAGCAAAAACTGCAGCCGAGCCAGGGACCGGCCTGGCCCGGCCAGAGCCCGGGGCAAGCCCTGCAGGCCCCATCTCCCGGCCGGGAGCCGCGGCAGGCCCAGCCCAGCCCAGCCCAGGCCACATGGGCTGGGCAGGGGAATGAGAGACCAGCTGGAGCTCTGTTACCTTTCACAGCCAGAAAACAAAAAGACAAAGAAATTCCCAAGCTTAAGTCTTAAGATGGTGTTCACAAGTTGATCTCACTTTTCAACAGTCAAAACTGCTGTCAGTTCTTAAAAATGGCCAGTTGTTGGCTGGGAGAAAAACTCTCACCAGCCTCCAGCAGTTTTAACTTCTTTAAGTGTTTCTCTTTTTTTTCTTAAATGCCAATCTATCACATGGCAGAAGGCCAGGGTTGCACCAGGGAGGAAATCAATGGGTTACAAAGGATCAGCATAGTCACCAAAGCATGGTAGGATAGCTCACCAAGAGAAGAGGGGATGGTCCCATCTAAGGGGTATCTCTCCTTAGGAGAGGGTTGGGATAAGCTTATCACAGCTCCCTCAGGGAACATTCCTCCAAAGGAAAACCTTGGTAGGCTCACCTTCCTCCACAAGTGGTTGTTTCTTACATTCTTTAGCTTTTTGACACAGAATGCCTTTGTTTTGACTTCAGCATGTCTGTTGAGGTTTGTGTTTTTTCTGTTTCTTCCTAGTCAGTGTTTTTGTTTTCTCTTTGTTCATGATGCTGGGATCATCCATCTTTGCTTTAGGCTTACACTTCAAGGACTCGCCATACCTCCTCCTAATGATGTTAAAAGGAAGACAGCTCTTTGGTTCCAGAATGGGTCACTTACTAGAAAGGAATTCACATTTCCATGTTTTCAGATTTTCAGATTTACATCTCACCAAAGGGTCATGATCCATTTTTGCCTTCTAGACCCTTGTCCTACCAGTCACCTTCACCTGCTCTTTGCCAGGGACTTGTGTCATTGGCAGACCACTGCTCCTTGATTTTATGTGTGCTGAAATGTTTAAATCTTCCCCTCTAACAAGTTTGTCCTTCTTTCAAGAGTAGGGACTTGTTGCAATTTCAGAGACAGGCACACAACAGAACACACAGAACTTCATGCAACAACAGCTGAAGTTTATTGTTGGGTGCTCCATTTTACGGGAACTTCAAATTTCCTGTGCTTACACATCTGATTGGTTGGGGTCTTAGCACTGCCCAGCTCACTGGCCAATTAGATGTCTGCATTCATGATTCAAGGGGATTGGCTGGCATCCGCTGTTTGAATTTTAATCAGACCTATCATTATCATACCCATGGACTTGTTTACTTCTTTAATTTAGCGAGCCAGACTGATGTGATTTCACTGCCTTTGAAGTTATTTTCGCTTGCCTTATAGGAGGGATAAGTTCACCTCCCATGCCCCTGCATGATTTAGTACATTTTTAAATGGACTGTGAGGCTAACACATACCTCCTCTGGCACATGCCTCCTCTTGGTATGTGTAGAGCATCTCCCAGCCTGAGCTCTTCAACTTGAGAGAGCTGTTGCTTCTGTGCCATGCTCTTGGTCAAGCCTGTCTGTTCAAGAAAAGATTTTTATCTTTTCAAAGTTGTGCAGAATCATTACCATATTACCTGGTTTAAGGGGAAGGAGGCATTTGGATTGACTCCGTCTTTCTCCTGCCTTGGGAGTGTCCTCAATTTCTTCTTCATCCAGCAGTTTGAGACAAAGTTTGGAATGCAGTGGACACTCTGGGGAGGCAAATTTTTTTGGTGTTTTCTAGACCCAGGCCAACCTGCCTTGTCCAATGATTAAAAGAAACTGAAAGAGGTAGTGAGGTAAGCAGAAAGTGGCACATGATTTTCCAGTTTTTCTTGTTGCTTTCTGTGTGCAATGAGTGGTGTTTTCTGCACTCATCCCAGAAAACCCATTCTAACTCTCAGCGTCAGCCTGACAGTTTTGGTTTTTTGACATATTTTAACATCTTCAGTCACAGATAGTCAGTACTTAATATAGGAGTACTCCCATGGAATAGAAACTTTAGAGTGAGAGACAGGAATGAAATGTGTTTGTTATTCTGTACTTTGGCCAGCAGACCTGCTGATTCTGCCAACAGTGTGTTTACTGGTCCCAGCAGAAGATGCACTGCACATGGCTGATTGAAACCACATGTTTATATTACTGTGAGAAGCAGAACCTGAATTGCACATTTCTTGGTTTGATTCGGTTCTAGGGTTTGTATCTTTAGAAGATTTGAGCTTCTCCCCTCTTTTTGGTGCAGTGAGATGAGATCTACCTTAAGTGTAAGGAATGGGTTAAATGGCACCTGGGTACTCTGCTGGACCAGTGATGTTAGGGAGACTTGCTTCAGGACCTTCTTTGTGTACAAAGAGTATAGAAAAGTGTTATTTACAAAACAAGGCAGTATGGGCCATCACCCACAGAAAGAGATACATCTCTTGCAGAAGTTGAAACTGATTGGTGTCCTCTGATTCCAGCTCTGAGAGAAAGCTGTGGTGGGCATGGGGTGTCACATCCTGTCTGACATTTACTTTTGTGCTCAGACAGCATTTGCAAGTACAGCACAGTGACTTCTGTAGCCCTTTAAGGGGTCAATACATTAGATGAAGTGTGCATTTATCTCAGAGCTGTTTTGACTCTTTGGAAAACAAAATGGGTACAGAACTCCTTCTGAGAAAGATGTCTGCAGCAGATGAACACTGCCAAACTTGCTTCAGCATAGGCAACATAACCAGACTCACTACCCTGGAGCTGCCTGTGCTCACAGACCAGATTGATGTGGCAACTGCAGCAGGTCACACCAATGAAGACCTACAGCCTGGCTTTCTGTAGAGCCATGATATGCCTTCCCTGCTCTGGGGACCAGGGAAGCTTCCCAATGCCTGCCTTGGGTTTATTGCACAGTTCTGCTGCAGGTCAGGAGCATTCTAGTGACAGACCAGCTGAGCTCTGCCTGAGAGACTCGGGTGGCTTTAGCCTCACTGGCCTCAGGCAGTCCTGCAGCCATGGGAGTGATATGCGGATAGAAAGGACTCTGTAACTCACAGAGTAGTTATAAGAGTAGGTATGAATTTATTCAGTGCTGAGGTGCATGGGGGATATCTCCTCCAAAGGCATGCACACCTTGGAGATTTGTTTCTCCCTTTTTTATTCTCTACAAACTAAAGTTACACAGTATGCCTAATACATATTCATTTGCTAACCCCACCTGTCCCCGCTTCATATTAAAATTAGTTCCACGCCTATTTGCAGCTGCGCACTGCTCCTTGTTGGTCACTCTGGTGGTCTTCTGGGGGTCTTTGGGGCTGAAGTCAGCATTTTTCCTTCAGCTGAACTTTTTACCTTGTCTTCTTGCTCATGCTCCCTTCAGTTCTTTTGACCCCTCCTCTTTCCATTTCTTCTGGTTTAGGGGTCCAAAAGAATCCAAGGAACCCCCTCATCCTATGGTGTATTTATGCTTGCATATATCCTGTTTATGTATTCCAGCTCCTTATCTCATCCAGTAGTCTTTATTCTCTTCCTGCTATTATGGGAACAGTCAGTATTTCACACGGGTTTTGTAGCCCCTTCTTTTACACAAGGCAATTTTATAAATGATTCCTGATTCTTAATTTCTCTGTTTCAGGAGCTCAGTGGGCAGAGCTCAGGGACTGTGACAGCGTGGTGCAAGGTAAAGGATCCTACTCCATTTTAAGAGAATCCAGGCTTAGGAGTCATGGAGAATTCAGCATTGTACATGCAGTGGATTTTTGTCATTCAGTGCTCTCCACTCCAAGGAATTTCTAACACCTTGTTTTTCCAGGGAGTCTGCTCTGTGTGCTGGGGTTTGTTTCAGCCCTCACAGTCAGCATACTTGACGAAGTGGGGAACTGGACTTGGATGGTGTTGCATTGCTGATGTTGGAGACAGGCATGTGACAAAACAGACCAAGGGGTCATGCGTCAACAGCCAACTTTTATTGAGTGCTAGTCTCCTTATAAAGCTTTGAAGGCCTGTGCGGTTAGTTCTGATTGGCTTGAACCAATTGCCATCCTACCAACCAGCCAATAGCTGCCTGTGTCCTAGACGGCCTAGGCCTGCTCTTGAACAGCCCAGACTGGTTGAGTTATATAAATCAAGGTAATTATATAATCAGTTGTGTTTTAGTTATAAAATTAGGATTATTTATAACTGTGAGGCCCTCAGGACAGCTGTTAGCCACCACAGTGTTATCCACCAAGAATCCAAAAAAGTGTTACGTGGTGCTTTTTCATCTCTATCCTGGAATTCCCAGGTGCAGGAGCACTGCCACCGAAGTGGCAGGGAAGGCTCCAGCAACAGGAGCCAGTCCTGGCCAGGAGAGGTGTCCTGGGGTGACTTTATGATGCTTGTATCTCCAGTCACCTTGTTTATGTTACATATTAAGTTCTGCACCTTTAAGACTGGCTCTGAGAGTGAAGTGGGGGGAAGAAGCAGTGTGCAGTTTGTGTTGATAAAGAGCCCTCACTCCTCCCCATCCTGCTCCTGGACTGTGCTATCTGCAGCATGGACAGACAGTGGGACAGAGCTCTCCTTTGCTGTTAGTTTTTAGCTAGCTGAGGCAGAGAAGTTCCCCAGACTGGTTTTTTCCCCTTCTTACTGGATCTGTTCAAACCTGCTCTGGACTGAAAACCCAGACAAACCCCGGGAACTCACGCCTGTGGCTCACCAGGGCCTGGGCCTCAGCGCTTTCCATCACTGGAGAGACTGATAAGTGACTGAGTGGTCCAAGCTACACCACATGAAAAGGACTTTTTCTGGATTTGCCATCACATTGAACACCAAGAGGTGTTATTGTTTAATATTATTCAATTTCTGTTAAATAAAGTTTTTTCCACTTTTCTCCAAGGAAATATCTTCCCAAACCATTTGGGAGAGCGGCCACTTTAATTTGCTTTCTGGAAGGACCCCATTTGGAGGTTCTCTCCAAAATTTGCCCTAAACCAGGAGAAGAGGGGATTTGCACCCCTCGGTTCAACCCTGCAGAGCAGTGCTGAGAAGATCACATCTGTGAGCCACTACCCAAGAGTTCCATTACCTGGAGCCTTCCAGAGAGCTCAGGTAGCACTTGGAATGGCAGTAGCTTTCTGAGCAAGTTACTTTCTGACTGTAAGTGGCTCAGAGGAGCATTTTGTTTACAAAACTAGCTGGTAGCCTCCCTCTGAACTGCTTTCTGGCTCACAGGATCCAGGATAGCAAATAGCTAATCTGGGCAGTACTGAACTCTCTTGCCAGCCCTTATCTTCAATACCTCCTTGCATTCTGACTAGGAACTAGCACTACAAGCAACTCTGGTCTGCAATTTTTATGTCACTTTGATCTATTAGATGGCTTCCTTCTCATGAAAGTACTCTCAACTGGTTTCTGTAGTTGTCTTTCACCGAAGGACATGCAGTGGACTCCTAACAGATTGCTTTAAAACAGTCTCTTGCAGCCAGAACTTTTATAAAAATAAGAAAGCTTTTTTGTTTTCTTTACTGGACAGTGCTAAAGAAGGAATGTTTTAGAGTCAGCACATCTCAAGTTTCACTTAAGAGATGAATGAGCTGCCTTTCATTTCCCTCTTACATGCCATTACTTCTTAAATCTCTTGTGCCCTTTTGTGGCTTGCAGAAAGTGATATTGGTGTGAAGCTGGGCTATTTTCCTGGGGAGGGGGAGTGCATTTTTGTTGCAGATTCAGGACATCCAGCACCTTCTCCTTCACTACTGGCTGCTGGTGCTCACCATCATGTTCTTCTTCCCCTTTGTGGCAGACATCACATACTGTTCTATGGTTGTGGCCCACTGACTGACATGAGCCAACAAAGCCTTGCAGGCCTCACTTTTGGGTGGACTGGGAAAGAGAGGGGTGGGTAATAGGCTTCTTCCTTCCACTTGTAAAATGTGGAGAAACATGCCTTTAACATCTAAAAGTTTGAGGGTTCTTCAACCTTTCTTTCCCTTCAAAGATGAGAGAAGCTTTTGAAAGACTGCAAAAATACCTTAAGGGAAAATGATTCATCCAATATTTACAGCTTCAAACACTGCCAAAGGAGGATCAGAAGGATTTGGGAGAAGGGATAAAATATGCCATTTGAAAAACAGCCCACAGACATTTCACCTTTGTGACAGACCAGCAAAGTAGGTGTCTCCTGAGCTGGGTGGGGTGGGGCGTCAACTCCACAGGCCTGGGGCAGCTCTGTCCTGCAGCTGCTGCACTCTGCTGTGTCTGGAACATAACTAGACTTGCTCAGTCTGGGGTTGTACAAGAGGAAGGCTTTGTATCTGGTGAAAGCTTCTGACTTCCTTTTTAATGCTTGCCTTTGCTTAAAAGAAAGTAGCAACCTGGACATCTAAATTGCAATTCCTACTTCTGTCCTGGGGCTCTATCACACACTTGTTTTGCTGCTTTGCTCCCCTTTATGGATGATATAGCAGCTTCTGTCACGTAATGAGGATGAACTTTTATATGTAAGGCCTGCAGTAAAAGAAATAAATAATTTTGGTAGCATTTCATTAGTGATTTAAAAGAGGCCACTGTGAAATCAGAAGGGAAGAAATGTCATCAGCATGACAACTGATGGGAAGTAGCCATACAGGTAGCCAAATGAAGTTTTAAGTAGCTACAAGATATTTAAATAAACCTCTGTGAAAGCTGTTAAACTGACTGACTGTAAATTCTATAAAGAATTTGAGGCAGTTTAATTAAATTTCTGCATGTCACTAACAAAGCTGAAAGGCTGGTTTTGACAGTGGGGTTTTTTCTTTGCTGTAACCAGGTCTCCTTAAAGGCATTTCCTGGGGCAAGTCCTAGTATTTCTCAAATGCAGATGTTCAATATAAATGCTGATCTTTGCTGCTAGATTATTTTTAAACCATGGTCCTGCCCCTCTGCATTCATCTCCTTGAACTGATAAGGCTTTTAGCTTCTTAAAAGAGGATGTCAAAACTTCACCCATTAGGTTTGGACAGGTGATGGCACATTGCTTCTGTGAATGGTGCTGATATAGGAAACACATGCTCCACTTTAACCTGCAGTTTCACTCTGAACTTGCAGAAGTGTCTTGACAGTGTCTGAAAATACCAGCTCCTCTGTGGTGTGCACTAATTAAAAAGAAAGTAAACCACCAAAGGCTTGGCACTACAAACCAGAAGGAATCAAGCTTGTTTACAAGTCCCCTCATTCAAACCCTTCCTGCCCATATGCTTGTGCTTACTTTCTATCAAAATAACCACTTCAAGAATACTAATTATTTTACTTTCTTGGCTTAATTTTATTTTTAGCAAGTATATCCAGGATAAATATTCTGGTTAAAATCAGCGGGCAGCTGCTTACATTTTTGGGGCAGTGTATGACATCTTCATCATTCTCTCCGCAGTAGTTGGCATATTAATTGTGAGTACACAAAACATGAAGCATTCACTGATAACTTGCTCCTGATTATTTTTGGAAACGTCTGCTACAGGCACTTGTCGTGGTTTAAAATCAATAACTAAGAAAATTACTTATTTCTTGCTGTGAGATATGGATTAGAATAAGGGCAAAACAGGCATAAAACTTAAAAGGAATAAAGAAAGTTTATTGACAAACAACAAGAATAAGAACACCAGAATAAACTTCCAGAAAAACCTTTTCATCCCTTATCTATTTACTATTCTTTCGTTCACATGACAACAGAGACAAAAACTTTGGAACTTTGGTGGTTAAAACAGTCCCAATTCTTGCTACAGTCTTTTCACCTGTCTTTGTCGAGAAACAGAAGTTTCTTCCTGTTAATTTATGGAGTTTCTCACATGAAAACTATTTTTTGTTATAGTTTTCCATTGCCCTGATATCAGCTGCCCAGAGCTGCTGTTATCAGAGCCCACCCCTCCCATTTTCACATCACTCTGAGATGTGTATGGGTCATGATTCGAGGGATAGCATTTTTAAGGATGAGTATTCAAAGGTAAAAAAAAGTCTTCTTCATCTGTTTCTGTGAGCTTCACTAGACAACAGTTTTCTCATTGCCTCTCAAGGCTTCAAATCTCCCAGCACTTCACTATACTATAATTACTCAAGTTTACACTTTGAACACTTTATTCCTCCCTACATACTTATCATGAATTAAAGGAGTTTTTTCCAGGACTTCATTGTCCATCTCCATAGCCTAACAGAAAGACATTTCAGCTAAATTAAAGCATCTTCTTAATTCTCTACCTTTCTTGAAGTTTCTTTTCTTTCTTGTCACTGGTAGTTTATAAAGTCTCTTTTCATGTTGATCATTCTCCTTTTCTCTCTCTGGATAAAAAAGTTAATCCGCAAGTCTCATCTGGGTAATGAAAGAGTTAAAATCTTGCCCAGGCTGTTGTAGGTAGTTCTGTGGCCTCGGCTGGTGCAGGAACTGGAGCCGTCTGTGATGGAAAGTTCCTCATGGCTGCTCTGGAGAGTGTGGTCACCGTCTCTGCTTGCTGCAGGCCCAGAGCCCCTCTCCTTCTCTACTCGGCAGTTTCTGGTGAATTCTATCACGGCAAAACCTGCAGCCAAGCCAGGAACCGGCCCGGCCCGGACAGGGCTCAGGGCAAGCCCCCCCCCGCAGGCCCCATCTCCCAGCCGGGAGATGCAGCAGGCCCAGCCCGGCCCCCGCCCGGCCGCATGGCCGGGCAGAGAGCGAGAGGCCGGAGCTCTGCTACCTTTCACTGCCAGGAAACAAAGAGAGCTCAGAGAGCTCTGGTTTTACACTTTAAGGTAGGGTTCACAAGTTGATCCCACTTTTCAATGGCCTAAACTGCTGTCAGTTCTCAGCAATGACCGATAATTGGTCAGGAGAAAAGACTCTAGGCAGTTCTCAGAAACTTCAACTTTCTTAAAGGTAAAGTAACTCCATGACAGCACTTCAAACAGAAGCAGGGGGGCTGTTTCACCTGTTGTGGCTGAACGAGGAGTCCTTTATATCTTTGCAAACTGCAGGATGCACCTTAACCTGACTAAAATTACAAGAAGTAACATTTCCCTGTTTTCACCTCTGTCCTATAATTGTGCTACGGCAGCATCAACCCACGGTACACGGCTGTGTGTTTTGGGAAGTCTGAGACTGAAACATAAAGGACTGGGATAAGCTTTGCAAGTGGATGGGAAAGGAAAATCTGCATGCCATCAGGCCATTTTTTGTCAAATAAAATTCCTTATTTCCATAATGATCAAGGTATAATGTTTTTCCTTCCCCTTTGTTAAAGCCTGGGGTTTCATTTGAGTATCAGACACCTAGTAACATTTCAGTCTCAGTGCAGAAGTATGCAAGAGGTAGAACAGCTGATCTGCTACACTGCCAACAGCCAGCAAATGCCATGTCACTGCCACTCCTGCCAGCTCTCTTTTGCGCAGCCCCATGTGCCACCACGACTCATGGGAAGCAGGGGCCCCTGGAAGAGACTTTCTGTTCATTCCCTTCACCAGGACTTCATTGGACTGAGAGGTGTCCTTGCTGTTGGCTGTCCCATGTTGACTCTGCCAGTCTTTGCTTTCCTGCCATTCACATCTGTGCCTCTGCTAGTCTATACCATCTGGCTGGGGATCACTTACTCCTTTGCTGCAGTGAGTAGAGTCCCCCACTGTATCTGGGTGTATTCCAGCTACACTCCTACATGTGGATGGCATATTACTGCTGCCCTGGTATCCTGCTAAGCAGGTTTCACAGCCACAGGTTGAAGTCACTGGCTCTACAAGCCTGAAGTTGTGGGAACCTAATTAGATGGGCAGATCATACCCTGAACAGAGTTCCTAGCATGAAGGGAACAAACCTGAAGCCTTGAGAGATGGGGTGCTAGGGGGATGCTGATAGAATCATCCTACCTAGACTTCTAAGGTCAAAACCTTGTCCTGTGGCTGCGATTGGCTATTTCTCCCCAGATAACCCTAGGTATTGTGAAGCCCACCATGCCCCTGGGTCTTTGGAAGCTGCCCCTCAGACCATGCAGTCTCTCTATGAACATTAAAATCGATCTTGGGCAATTCCATCAAACCCAACCCATTATCATTGCCATGCCACCCGGCTGGGTCAGTCCCAAATCACAGAGCTGACTGTGATATGAAGTCTTTGCTTAGTAACAAATAACCCTAAAGAATCAACAATGGAGCAGAAAGGCAGAGCACAGAGCAAACAGAGTTTGAACATCTCCATGAACAGAGACTCTGCGATGTCTCTGGGCCACCTGTCCCAGTGTCTGACGCCTTGCAGGAAAAATGTGTGTCCTTGTGTTCAGATGGAATTCTGTGTGGTTTCTCTTGCGCCCATTGCCACCTGTCCAGAGCAGAGTCTGGCCTCCTCATCCTTGCTCCCTCCCAGCATGTACTTGAGAACATTAGTCAGATCTCCCAGAGCCTTCTTGAGCAGCCCCAGTTCTCTCAGCCCCTTGTCCTGTGACAGATGCTCTAGTCCCTTTATCACTTTTGTGGCCCATCCCCTAAATCACATCTGTCTTGTTCTAGGGAGGTCAAAACTGCACACAGTGCTTCAGGTAAGAACTCTTCAGCATTTTGACACAGCTGGCAAATCAGACTCCTGCTAGACCGTGGCTTCAAAATATCCTTTGGCCCCCACTTGCTGTACTAATCTTCAGTGCTGAAATCCTGCACTTGTATTTTTTCAGAGGAAAAATCCCATGATGAATTTCCAGCTGTAACTATGAAAAACCACATACAGCAGGGCTGTAAACTAATGCTGGAGACTTGTGAACAGGAGAAAATGTGTTCACAGCTGATTTATGTGCTAATACCCTGGCTTAAGAGCAGTGACTTCAGCCTGGTTTGCTGACTCCATCAGCTTTCTTAGTTAATGCTATGTGATGCAGCAGCTAAATTCAAAGGGGGTTGGTACTGCTACAAGTGCTGGGATAACCACTCAAAGTCCTGTACTTGCTCCTTCAAGGAAGAAGCTTGCTTAAAAGCCAGCCATTCCTGTTTGACATCCCACAATCTACCTCCAAATGACTAGAAAAGAAACTTCACTCTTCTATTTTGAAAAAGAGTTGTGACATACTTTCCTTAAAGTCTGCCAGTGGTTAACAAGGTTCTCATTGATGTAGCACCAAAGCCTGTCTGCTCTGCTGGGTGTCACAGCCTTCCTATCCCCCTCCTTTTTCACTGCCTATATGGAGAACTTCTGTTAGCTCAAGAGGGTTTTATAGAAACCACAGAACAATGACCCTTGCACTTGCTTATAAAAGCCCTACCCACAGAACCTGAAGATGTGGGGACATTCTGGTGACCTTTGGGTCTCTTGCACAAAGACCATCTTCAGGGTGGGAGGACTCTACTGGAGCTTCTCACAGGCAGAGTTCTTTCTGGACAGGCCACTCCTGTCTTTCAGCTGAAATGGATAAATCTTGAAGCTGACATAACAATAAGGAGAGAGATGATGACCCTTCCTGGAGCAGTACCTGCTCACCTCCACTGGGCACGCTGATTGCTTACTCAGCTTTTTTCAGTAATGACCCCCTGATGACCAGGAAGCCACCTGCGCTTTGCCTGACTTCCCCATTTTTGCTGGACACCAGCACCCAATTTGCAGCTGGGATACCAGAGCTCAGCTCTGAGCTTTCAAAAAGGCAATTGCATGGCTCTCACACTTTGGTTGAGCTTGTCATGAATATGAAAGTGTGGCATTCACAAAGGTCAACATGCTGCAAGAACTGGAAGGAAACAATCAAGGTTTTTTTTTAACTTTTGTAGTATTGCACTGATTATGATTATAGGTAACAGAAACCCCCAAGCCTTACAATGTCCCCAGCCTTAGACAACCCAGGCTTTAACATTTAAGCTGCACATATTCTCTGGCAGAACATTCCTCTTGCCAAAGACACCGTAGATTGAAACACGTAAAGTATAGACTGAAGCCTTAAAGTGGGTATTAGTTCAGGCAGTTCACACTGAGTTGGACTTGGATTGCCCTTCATGCCCAAGTGCTTGCTCCCAACAGCCAGCATGTTCAACATTGACACAGTAGAACACACATCTATGTAAGTGTGTGGGAGGAGACAGTGGAGAAAAAGTCATCATCTTTATGATCTTTATGAAGAACCTGGCATAATGTTAAGTTCCTGTTACTTCAAGAGGCCCTGTGCTTTTAATACACCTGAACACAGAGGCCTGTGGTTTTGGCTTAAGCGCCATGTAACACACCCAAGCAGCAGCAGAGGAGGGGTCATGAAACCAAAGGCAGCACAGCTACTATTTTAAGTATCTGTATATGTAGGAGGGAGGAGAAAAGCAGTGGGTAAGAACACAATCAGAAGTCAGCTGAACCTAGAAAGGCTGGTAAGTAAAACAAATTCCTGCATTCCTGCTGGCTATGTGAGAGAATTTTGACCCGCTTAAGGAAGAAGAGGTTTTCTTAGGAATATAAGGAAATTGAAAGAAAGGGAAAGCCAATTCAAGATAAGACTGTCTTTATTCCCAGAAGCAAGATAAAACTACAACAATAATCAGGGCTGCTAATTTAGTCCAGTAATTTAAATCTGCCTCTTCCTGCTCACCAACTGTGTTCAAGTGGGAACAGCCTAGGCAGCCAGCTTTGCCTGCTGGGAGACTTCTGGGCATCAGTTTTTGGCCAGCAATGAATTATTACCCAGTCCACTTCTTGCACAGCTGATAACCAGTAATGACAGAAAAAGCTTACATATGACCAAGTCTCCCCACAGCCAGGATACCGTGACCTATCTTTGCTCCTTCAGAAACAATGGAAAATTCCAGCCTCCATGACAATCCATCACCTTTTTCAAAGGGAGGCGATACATGGTTTCAGCAGAGCTTCAAGCTGAAATTCAACAAGAGACACATCAGGGGCTTGGAAAAATCACTGGGTGATCACCTCTATCACAGAATCACCCAGGTAGCCAGGACTCTTGGACATCCACACACCATTAACGTGGTGATCATATTGATCATAAGCAACTCTGACAACCTTCCAGGGAACATACTACAGCAGTAACTCATTTAGTGCTTAAAAACTCACAGTAATGCTGCTTAAAACACCAACAGAGGACATTAATCTTCCTCATTGAAATTGCAATGCAGGGTGTGATGCAGTGATGCAACAGTATCGGACAGTGCTTGCTTTAAAGGTTTGGCACAGTAGCCAGCAGTCTTCACAGGGAAAAACATGCATGATCTGGCTTAACTGGCACACATGGGTATCAGGAAGGATGACACACTGCAGCTGGGCTGTTCACTAGAGCCGTGAGGTCTTGTACAGGACAGGCACAGTGACATGTTTAGGGACTAAGCACCAGATATGCCTAGAACCACATATGACTCATGAAAGTATGCAAGTCCTCCTTTAACCACTTCCTAGGCTAAGCTCACTATGGACACCATCATTTTCCTTCCCAGACTGAAACAGCAACTCAGAAAACATTCTATCCCAAGTGTTTAGCTACAAACCGGCAGCTCTGGGGAAAGCAATGAGGTAACACACACAGTTGCAAAGTGGAGGTATACTGCAGTCTACTGGAGGCTGCAGCTCAAAGGAAAGACAGTCCTTCATTGCTGATGGGCTATCAAGGACATTGCCACATTCCCACATTATGCAGATCCTACCCAAACTGTACATGCTTCAGAGGAGAGTTCTGAATTGTAAATGGCCAAACACAGAAGTCACTGTAGGAGTGAGGGCTGGCTGAGAGGCTCTGAGAGCATCACAGCCTGGAAGTTCAGGGATGAATGCCAGACACACAACAACCTGGCTGAGAGGTCACTGTGTCCAGATCGCCTAGAACTGCAATGTCAGTAGTTGCAGTACCCTTCTCTGTCAGCCAATGCAGTCTGGCACATGAAAGGTGTTTTATGCACTCACTAGAAACATACAAATAAGGGCGTGACTTCACATAAAGAATATGCCCTGCTCAAGGAGAATTACTATGTTTTTCTGCAAATAGCCTGAAATATTTAAAATATTTGAATATTTAATTCTATTTACAATATTGCTGAAGAACATAACAGAACCCCAGTGTAGTATCATGGAATGTAGTCCACAGAAAGGCATTAAGCTGATCTCTTGCTACTGTCCTACACCATCACAGATAAGAGGTGTCTGTCTCACAGGAAGCCTTGAGCAGGATGTCACAGCTCCTGAGTACAGTCCCATGTACAGAAGGCCTGAAAATATATGTGCATTTTTTCCCATTTCAGACCATAAAATTCATCAGTGTAACTATGGTGAAACAGAGTACTGACCAATTTATAAAATCAGGCATCTACAGCACAGAATGAAGTAACAAAATACAGAGATTTATTGATAACTGCATGTTCTGTCATTTGATTTCCAATCCCCTTATGTCCCAGAGAAATGCTCAGATCAATCTTACCTGAAGAGTTGAAAACACTGCTTAGATCCCAAAGAAAGAAATGCAAGAAAATTAACATAGTTTAACTAATTTAAGGCCTAGTTAGAAGTTGCTTTTAAAAGACAGGCACTAAAGCCAATGTACAACAGGTACTAAAAGATGCCAAATGCTTGGTATTGCAGGTAACATCCGCTACCAGAGCCTGAAATGTAGGAAGCAGCCTCTGGCTGACTTTTCTACATGACAGCTTCCTGTCAAGTACTGGAACAAGGAACTGGAATGGCTAATATGTCCGAGACTGAGCCAGAGGCTGGAGAGCACAGACTCAGGAAGAGCTGCTAAGAAATAAGTTTTGGAAGTAACTTAAGTTCATTCCAGGGTTGCAGTTTGAACTACTGCCCTGTTTTCCTGGGAGGAAAATTAATAGGCAGCTCCAAACCAATCTGAAAGATACAAAGGCATTTAAATCCCTACTTGCAATGGCTGTTTCTCTCCTAGCACTGCCCCATATGTTTCACTATTTGAAAAGGCAACTAAGTCTTAAAGCAGTCACCCACTGCTGCTGATACAAGGGAACTGCATGGCCTACGAAGCATTAAAATCACAGAGAAGTTTAGCACCTGG
Source organism: Parus major (assembly GCF_001522545.3). NCBI lineage: Eukaryota > Metazoa > Chordata > Aves > Passeriformes > Paridae > Parus > Parus major. The sequence continues at coordinate 197,585 of NC_031783.1, forward strand.
CTCAGCACCCTGTCTCAATAGCAGCAGTTCCCAGGGAACATGGGCTAGAACAGCAGTGGATATACACAATAAGGCCACTTGTTCTTTTGTGTACCTGAACAACTCCTGTTTTGATATGTCAGATTTAAAAGGTCTGTATTCAAGATATTTAATATTGAGCACCTACAGTTAACAGATATATATATATATATATCTCAGAGCTCTGGATATGATCATAAAATCCATTCAGAGAACAAACCCTCTCCCAAAAACATCTGTGCAAACATTCACATCTTCCAAACATGATTTACGATAGATTTTAGTAAGATAGATTTTAGTAATACAAACCTTCTGTTTGTGCTGGCTTTGTTTTTCCAACTAAGGTAATCTACAGCAAAATCAATTACTGCTCTAGGCTGGGGAGAACTTGCATAATTCTCCCAACCTTACCAACAAAAGTCAACAGGAGACAGTCAAAGGCAAAGGTAAGGCTGATGAAAGACAGGAGAATTCACTAACAGACTCAGCACAGGTAAAACCAAGAGGAAATTAACTGTGGTAGAGATAGGAGAACAGTCCTGATTTTCATGGGGAGCTAAGTGAACGCCAGTGCTGAAGATAAGCCCTTTCTACAGAGGCTGGGTCAGAGTGACCTGGCTGATAGCTCAGTATATTCTCCATGGTAACTGTAAACTTCCACATTGCCTCTGTTCAAAGAGTACCATAAAGCTATTGTTTGCACCCACATCTTTACCAGAAAACATACAAGCACTAAACTAGAAGCACCTACATGAAACAGCATGTTGGACTGTCACATGTGAAGAGCCAGTCACAGTAATCTGCAAATTACTAAAGGCATCCAAAAGACCTGAATACCTGGGGAGGGGAAGACCACAATCTTTACAAACATAGGATGGTTTATGAGTAAAAAGAAACTTTCAGCTTATTTTGTCCTTGTATCAGCAATCATGTGCTGCAAGCAAGAAAGGAGAAAAAGAAGCAATCACTGAAGACACTCTTAACCATGGCAGCACTACTCGTTCCAGTGGAAGGTATTTATAGTCACATGACTGCAAGTCAGCGCATGCTGTGAAGCTGCATCCCACTGCCTAGGGGAAAGCCCAGACTACCTGCTGTACTTCATAATCTTCAGGTGTGACTTCCAGGCCTCTTCCCATTCACAGTGTTTGATATGTTGGCTGAATGGATAAGCCTGATTCCACAAGAGCATGCTGAACCACAAGTTAGCTAAGAACCTAGAAGTGTGAGGAACTCACCACTAAGTAGCACTGATTTTTCACAAAGTTACACTAACATTGTGCTCTGCCACCCATCCAGGCAGGCCAATACTCACATCTTCCACAAGGCACCCATTCCCTCCCCAGCATGTCCTCCCCAAATCAACCGGTTATACTTCCTACATACTCTAACATAACCCTCATCCATCTGCCTAAGAATCTATTCACAAGCAATAGTGTATAAACTGACCTCACCACCATAGACAACAGTTTCTCCATTAGTGACAGTGACACAATAACCCTAATAGAATGCAATGCTGGATTTCCCCCCTGGTGGATTGAGAACTTTGTTGTGTGAGCGTGGCCTTGGCCCTAGTCGGGGTTCATGATTGTCTATCTTAGGTTCTGGCTCCTTCCATCGCTCCTCTTTGCCCAGAGCTTTTTTCTCGCCTCTGTCTTCCAGGTGTGGTTTGATATTTTCTGTAGCTGCATTAAAAAAAATAGATTAGATCATCAGATCACTTACTATTCTGTAGTGCACAAAGTGCCTCATCTTCTGTGGGCTGCATTTTCCGCATCTCCCATCCACAACACACCTAGGTTTCTCATTATCTGTTCATTTTTCCTGAAGGAAACATGTGCTAAGAAAAGAATTTCACTTTTCACAAAAATTCCTCTCTTCCTTCATCAATCTTTCTAACAAGGATATGAAGACTGAGCAACACCCATTCAGAATTATTTTGGCAGTTGCAGGCAATTAAGCGCTACAACGTATCAATCAATCCTTTCATACTGAGCTTGAAAGCAGGGTTCCCATAATTCTTTAACAATTAGCTCAGTAATAATATATTTTGTCAGTCAGCTGCTTAATATTTACAACTACAGAAGGCAAAAATTAACCATTTGAAAGAGATGGCAAGAGAGGAAGAGGTAACCTGATAACATGCTTTGCCATATACAAATTCCATACATATCTGTATATACACACATGGTATCACAAGCAAAGTCTAAACATACACACACAAAGTATCATGACTCACACCTGTGTTCTCATCAGTAACAAGAAGAGAACCATTTCCCCGACACAAGCAATTAGATTTCTGACTAAACTTTTCAGTTATATTATCCTAAAAATATGAGACTAAGGCTAATGTTTAAGCAGAAGCACAAGAAACTTCCTCATAGCTTATCTTCCCAAAAAGAACAAAGGAAAGAATTTATCTTGCTGACCTTCTAGCTTCTTTGGTATTTCCTCTTCTTTCAAGACAATGTGATCCTGCAAAGAAATCAAAAACTATCTTAGTGTATTATTGCTCTCAAACAGCAAATCTGTCACAAATATCCTTCTGGAAGTTTTGCTTCATTTCTAAGTTTATAGATCACTGATCAAATAAAAGTAAGCTGTGTGTAGCCCTTAATCCCTTCCATTTCTACAGAACCCCAAAAGCAGGGGCACAAATCTTCTATGTTACAGCAAGGTGCACATCTCAGACAGTTCATTGAAACATGAATGAAGAGGCTACATTAGATCACCAAAGTGGTAAGCACAGCAGTGGTGGGTTAATTGCCAGACAATTTTAGAGGTCTTCTCCAAACTTAAGGATTCACTGATTTTAACGTCAGGAATTAGGGTTCATCCTGTTCATCTGTTCATCCTGTCAAGCACCTGCTATCACATAGGAGAAGTTGGTACACACAACTACAATACAAGAAGCCCTTGAAGACCCTATTTGTATGCAGCAATCCCTGTCTTCAGCAAGTATCCCAACAGTCAGGTAATAATCAAAACATTTGAAGACCATTTCCCTGACAATCTGAATTGACTGTTGGAAATACACAGACACTTCAGAGAAGTATGTTTTCCCACCCATAAAACTCAATCTGCAGTAGTTTTTGTAAGTATGTTGTCTTCTTTCCATCTCAGTTTCTCCCCACAATTCCAATGCTCTAACTAATGACATAAGAATTTCCACAATGCTGTCCTCCATTTAGTCAGGAATTCATGGGAATTAAAGTTATATTTCTATAAAAGTACCTAAAAAGAGCGATCATCCAAATAAAGGGGTACAGAGAAACAAATCAAAACCCTCTCCTACACCAACAGCACTACTCCTGCCAAAACCTAGCTCCCAATCTTGTTTTTCCTCCTCCTCCTTTCATATGGTCCCAAATACTATTCAGAACATGCATAACAAGAAAGCACTCTGCCAACACCTTAAATTTAAGGGGAAAAACACAAAGGCAAGAAAGTTAAATTGGACTGGTTCTTTCCTCTTAAGCTTCTAGGGAAAACTAGACTTGTAGTCAGCACAGCAATAATTTGTGTCCTGGTTCCAGCCAATATGGGGTAATTTTTGCAGTGGCCAGGGAAGGCATGGCTGAGACTTGGAACTTATTCTATGCCACATCATGTGCAGGGTGTGGGGGGAAGACGTCCCTTCTGGCCGGCAGTGGTGTGGCCGAGCAGTTGGCATAGCACTGTGCTCCCTGTGGTGAGCACTCACGTGTGAACTGTTCATCCTTCTTGTACACTCCATTACTAATTTTGTTGCTGTTACTGTTCTTTTTGTATCTGATTGCTATTTCCAGTAAATTGCTCTTATCTCAACCCATGATTTTTACCTTTTACATCCAATTTCCCTCCCCAGCCACAGAAGGAAGGGGGAGGGGAGTGTGAGTGGTGCATGGTTTGGAGCATTTTCCATGGGAACACTAAACAGGGGAATACCATTCCTAAACCATGTCAGTTTCATAGAATGTTAAATTTCCATGCTATTTGACATGCCAAAAATATTATCATCATAATAGCTACTCACTTTTTCTTATTTACTTACAGTAAGGCAGCAAGTTGTAAATCTGCATATAGGTCACTTAAATACAGTAACTGGTACTGTATCCTGCTTTTTCCAAACCCAGATGTGGTCTTAACTACAAGCAACTATTACACATCCCAGCTTCTAGATAAAAACTCAACTGTATAAACTATGTATAACAACTGTAACACTATACTAAGAGACTTTTGTGTCTCTTGTACAAATCAAGTACCTGCTGGGCCTGACACCACTGATCCCAAATTCACTTTTTCACTGTTGGTCACTTAAGCTTAATCTGTTCAAGTGCTTTCAAGGTGACTGTAGATACATGTATTTAGGAGAGGTGAAGTGCACAACCAGGCCTCACAAAGGTTTATGACTGTAGCTCACCAACTTCCCAAGTCTGCATCAAAATCACATCTGCCAAACTGCAGAATAAGGAGAAATATCTCCTCCCTATCCAGTTTAAATGCCTCTTGGCTCTGCCAAGAGCTCCAGCTGTACCTCACTTATATGAAAGATCAAAGGTTTTTTGAACACACATCCACAGTCTAATTAATACTTTTACAACAAACTGCAGAGATCTGATACACCCAAATTAATAAGCTAGCAAAGAGACTTTAGGAATATGTCTAACTCAAAGTCACTCCATGCATACTCAGTTATGTTCTTAGGGAGAGTGCAGGTACATGAGAGAGCACAACAGGACCCTAGAGCTGCTGGCTTCTTGATCTGACAGCAACAGAAGTACAAATACCTTGGGTTTGTTCGGGTGTGCTCGCACAATGCTAGGAGAGACAGGAGACCCAAAGATATCACTTGTCTTCCCACCAGGTGGATTCATGCGTAGACGAGGCTGAGTAGAACTAGAATCCTCAAAAATGCCACTTTCTTTTCCTCCTGCAAGGCAGTTGTTAAGAATTTTTTTCCTAGATTACTTTTTCACACTATAGTAAAAAAATAAAAAAAAAAAATGTAATTTAAGGACTTCTACAACCCTGCTGCCTAGGGACTTTGTCTTATTTGCCTAGCTGAAACCCTTTATTACAATTCACCTGTGGTTCTCAAATTGAGCTAACTGCTGATACAGCTCTACAATAGAAGCTGTTTCATCAATTCATTTCCTCAGTTTGGAAAGAATTAAGATTTGAATGGCATGCTAAAAAGTCTGTGAACATACAGATCACTGAAATATTCATATATTCAGAAGTCTGAAGAGATTTGATGCTTAACCCTACTCAGTATATAAAAATGCAACATAAAAAGACAGATCCCAGTGTTCCAGTTTAGGAACACAAAATCATTCTATGCCGCAATTCAGAGCCCAATCACACAGAAAGAGGGGGCAGCTTTTACCTGGAGGGTTTGTTCTTTTTGGAATGTTCTGAGGTTGTTCTGATGCTCCAAAGATATTGGATGCCATTCGGTGTGGCCTGCTTGAAGAAGACACTTCTTCTGTACTCCCAAAAAGATTACTAGAGTCTCCCCCTGGGGGCTTCAATACTCTGTATTATAGAATGAGAAACAATATCCAAAAGTTCATTTAAAATGTATAGCATTTAACATATTTGATATCCCCTTCCCATTCTCTCCTTGTATATAATTATCCTGATTTTAATTTACTTTAGGTAAAGTAAATTCTGTAAAATACTTCTGTAAAGTAGGTTCTGCTACATCCATGAAGTATTTACATTTCAAGAGCTGTTTAAATATTCTTAAGTTCAGCACAAATATTGCCAACCTCCTGGTCAGTCAACTTGATCATTAAGGTATCTATGATTACATGGAATGATCCTAACACTGCCACCTACACAAATGGCTATGCTGTCTGTGCTGTTCCAGAATTTCTTCACAGGGAGAATGGGATACTTCACTGGAATGGGCTGACCAGGGCAGTGGTAGAGTCATCATCCCTGAAGGTGTTCACAAAATGACTGAATGTGGCACTTAATGTTCTGGTCTAGTTAACAAGCAGTCATACTTTGAACTCCATGATTTCAGAGGGCTTTTCCAACCTTAATGATTCTGGGATTCTGTATCAAAAATAATTTTTGCAGTTACATCTACCAATTACCCACAGTCTTAGCAGCTGAACAAAGGTAGTAGCTCAATTATACTATTAATCTGAACCCTTGATCTGGAACCTAAAGAATCCTTTGCTTTTAAACCAAGAGAACAGTTACAAATTGCAAGACCTCGATCCTACTCAACTTGAATATAATTCAAATGTCAGCGAATTGTTACAACCCCTCCTCTCCCTAGCACTGTTACAGCAGCACATCATTACAGGTGAGCTACACCGAGCACAAAATGAAGCTCCTCTTGGTGCCAAGATCTACTCTAGTTTAAGATTTAATTTCACAAAAATAGAGATATTTGGCTACTCTGTCAGAAAATGAGCTTTGTGTGCATTTCAGATCTCATGATGCAGAAAGCAGTTTTAGGCCTTTTGGAAAGGAAGAGATAAAAGTTCCTATTTTAGTCTGGGGATAGTTTATATACACAGTACTAGCCTCAAAGGGACTGTCTTAGCTGGCCAATTTCAATATTTTAATCTTTAGTACGACTGTGGATTCAATTAATGCCTTCAGCTTAAGGAGTAACTAGAATTTCAGCAGATAGGACAACTCCTTGTCCAAAGCACAGGTTAGATCATATAAAGCTTATTTATTTACAATTTAGTGTCTAATGGACTACAGATCCACTAGCCTCCGTGCTCTCCATGTATTTTAGAAGACTTAAACCCACTATTAAAGCAGACACTGTATAGGTAAATTATGAATTTCAATCATTCACAATGGTCTAGAAATCATGAGGCAGTTGAAGTATTTAAAGTGGGGAGACTGAAAGAAAAGGGAACTCTACAAAAAAGTAGTTTGGGAAGGGTCTCTGTTAAAATAGATTCCTCTTACATAATTTAAATTATTTTTGACTTTTTCTGTTCTTTTCAGTTATTTTTTAACTGCACTTAGTCTTTTTTGCATTCCAGCTACACTAAGTACACCAGCCAAGAGACTGAAAGGAAGTAAAAAGCTGTTTATACAGCTGGAGTCTCTTACACTCCAGATTTACTCAATTTACCATGCTGTTTGCTTAACACATGCCTACAAGCAGAGGGGGGAATAATAATATAACTACATTCAGATTTTTTTTGGTTTAAGTAAAATAGCAAGTCATAAGAATCAAATTACTTCTCATTCCTGCAATGGGTTTTAATACCTATGCAGAAAGAAATTCTAGAGAAAATCCATTTTAAGATTATAAATATTGATAATTCGGTAAAGAAACTTCATCAAAATAAATCTAATACTGATTAATCTTATACTGTCCTCTTATTTTCATCTTAGTATCACTAAGAAAACCATACTGTGGAACAACTTAACTAGAGGTATGGTTACCAGGTAAACCACATGATGCTTACAAGGTGGAAATCAAGTACAAGAGTACAAGTACCTCTTCTGCCAGCATCAAGCAAAATGATGTCTTTACATACACAATGTGGATTTACCACCTCAGTTTCAAGAATTTCAAAATGCTGGGAACCTCCCAAGCATTACATAAACTTTCATATGGCAGTGACTATGGCAGTGACAGCAGGTTAATAAAATTTGAACTAATACAAAGTCAGATAACTAAGTCATTCACAGGAATTACCAAAAATAAGCTTGAAATACAGCAACGAAGTCTGTCAGCTGATGCCAATAAAGAGGGCAGGGCTTTGCGCTCATTCCCTCCAACCAAATATCTGGGAGACTACAAAGCTATTTTCTTGTTGTGTAGCCTCTAGAGCACTGCTGGCCTCCTCTACTACCACATACTCATTTCTAGAGCAGTAAGACATGCAAGTCCCCCAAACCAAGGAAGAAAATCAGATTTCACTTGTAAATCCCACCAAAGGAAAAAAGCATGCTAAACTTGGCAAGTCGAGCTGCTTCAACAGAGTACACAGGAATTTAATACATACTGTACAGTAACTTTAGTTTATAGTCATTTTAGTTTACATCAGTATTATGCCAGCTTATATGGAGGCGTTTTTGTTCCTTTTAGCCAGGTAGGCTGGGTTTTTCTTCCTTTGGGAAGGTGTTGTTTTTTTCTTTCAAATCACGAAAAAACAACCCTTTGTCTTCTACAAAATCTTAAATCTGCCTTTCTCTCCCTCCCCTCCAGCAGACCAGAAGTTTGTGAACTCCTCTAAAACAGCTAAATCAAGACCCCTATTCTTCAAGTTTAAAAGCCCTTACTAATTGCTTTTTTCTCTTCTGGCAAATTTGAAGAATTTTTATTAGTTGTTCTGATCTTTTTTTTTATCCTCTACATTCTAACACACTTGAATTTGAATGCCCTTTCCTCATTAAGCCTTTCAGCCAACCTATGGAAGCCTTATCCATTACATCAAGACACCCTCTACATATATGTTTGGTTTTTTTTAATCCTGCCTGAAAGTTAAACACTGAAGTTTTACCAGTTTTCAGACTGTTCTAATATGGTAGATAAAAGATGCATTATACATAAGAAACTAGCAAAAAGCAGGTGTTGAGGTTTGGAACTGCAGGCTCTAAAACAAGGCCAGAGGTCCTGGGGCGCTCCTGCTGTGGGATCAATAGAAATTCACAGCTCATTAAACAGCTCACTCACATACAAACAGCAAGCTGTCTTAAGCAGCCATATTCTTGATCTGAAAGCTCCAAAATACTCTACAGTGGCCTCGATGGGACTAGAGGAACACGAGTATTACATTTCCAAGGTGGTTAAATTTACCATCGTCAGCTCTTTGCAGTAGTTGTGAAACTGCTCATACACCGGATGAATCAAGGGTATGTTAATACAATGCATCTTTATAGTGCACAACAACGGAACAACTCTGTCCTGCTTTGCTTTTAGAAGCTCTTAGAAATACAATTCAATGTTTTATTTTAAAAAACCAAAACTTCCTTAAAAATACAAAGTGTCATTGCTGAAGTTTAATAAAGTAAAACTAGGCAGTTAATTCAATTCAGCAAACTAGCTGCTTGCTCTATCACTGTACACATTTACAGGATCACTAGAAACATTTCACTGGACAATTAAGTGAAAGCTTTCACTTATTTCACTTTCTTTGCATCATTTACTTCTAACAGCAATACCCCCGTATTATGAAGTTCTCAAAATGCAAACACTTGTTTATAATTTTCTAGGAAAGATTTTCACACTAGGAAGACCTTCCCCGCCCCCCCCCCCACTTCCACAGCTGGTGGTGGTTGCTGCAGGGATTTGGAATTAGGCTCAATTTTAATTAGAGCGACTTCTACATACCAAGAACTGAAAAAGGATTTGCATTCTCACTAAACAAAGTTTTGTTCAGGGAATGAACAGAATAAGCTGTGTCTTTAAACCAGGTACTGTTCCCCTTGATGGCACAGGCCACGAGTCAATACAGTAAACACCTCAGAGACCACGCTGCAAACCTGCTAAAGGAAGTTCCTGCGGTGCTGACACGGGCTCTGGTACAGAGCTGTGAGAGGCTCCAGCCTGCTCTCAGGCACCAAAAACACACCCTGACACGGCAACGGGGAACACGCGGTAAGACTTTTGCTCGCTGTTAACTAACACGTGGCAGTGGTTTGCCCGGAAACCAAATTTATGCGTTAAAACGTGGTTTCGAAATTACTATGAGAACAGACACTTCTCAGAGACTACAAGGACAGCGCATCCTCAAGTCTTCTAAAACCAGGTCACAGCTTGGAGCGACTGGAATGCGGGAAAGCTTAAAGCGTTCTTAGACAATTTAGAAACCCTTCCTCCTTCCCGCACGCGACACCCTCGCAGATAGATTATCACCGCACTCACGCCCTGCGGTATTCAGCGTATCTGCCCTGCTCCAAAGCAAGCAATATACTTCGTAGGGCGAAAACAAGCCGACATCTGCTTCTGCAAGCGTTTGTGCTGAATCCTCCCTCTTACAGCTTCACAGGAAGTAGCTGGGGCCCCTCGCTTCCCTTTAGAAGAAACACGGCGGGAGAAGGTGCTCCCCAGCGCTAGGCCCTTCTCCCCGCGCCGGAGTCCCTGCAGGAGCTCTGGGGTTAGGACGGGCGAGGCACCCGTGGGCGCCGCGCCCGGCCCTGGGGCTCTCCCCATGTGCCCCAAGCGTGGCGGCCTAAGCCCCAGGCAGCACCGACGGGAGCGCAGTGTGGCCGCTCCCCGCCCAGCCCAGCCCCCGGGGAGCGGGACAACTAAACTGAGGCACGGCTAAGGCAGGAGCCGCACGCTGGCTTCTATCCGGCAATACGGGAGGTATGAGGCTACTCAGGGGGGATCCGATCTCCTCGGCCTGAGCCTACATCCCCGCCCCCCTCTCCCCCTCACGGCCCTCAGCCGGAGCCCGCACCTCCCACGCCTGAACAAAGCCCCGCCGAGGACTCCGAGCAGCCGTACTCTTCCCTCCCGCCCCGCCGAGCGTCCCCAGCCGCCCCACCTGGAGCTAGGCTTGGCCGGCTCAGCCTCAGTGCCCTGGAACATGGTGGCACTCTGGAGCTCCACTCCGCAGCCCACTGCAACCGCGCCTCGGGGAGAGCCGGCCACCCCGCCTTGCCCGGCCATTGGCCCATTTAGCTGCCCATCATGACGAGCAGCCTATCGAACGCAGTCCACCCAACTCGAGATCCCGCCTGGTCATCCAGCCTTGCAGAGGGAGGGAAGCTTAAAACTACCGGGGTCTGGCTCATCCTGAACGCCTTCCATTGGTCACACTGCCCGTCCGTCAGAGGCAACTGCACAGCCATTGGCTGAAGGAAGGGCGGGGCGAGCAGATGGAGGGCATTTAAGGGACGGGGCGGGGTTGGTGTATGGGCTGTAGTAGCGGAGAGGGGTCGCTGAATCTTAGTCGTACAGTTGGGACCTTATGTAAGGGTTTCACCTCGACATGGTGATGCAAAGCAGCAAACTGGAGGAAGATCATAGTACGGAAAAACCTCAGAGAGGACCTCGTAACCTGCTGCCCTCCACAGCGTTTCCGAGTCCTAGGATACCCGAGCAGCAGTCCCGAGCCTCACCCGTCCCTCAGGCGCAGAGGGAGCGTTGCGCGGCGCAGCGCGGGAGATTTAAAGTGGCTCCAGGGAGCGCGGGCAGTTTGCTCAGTTTCCGGTCATTACAGTTGCTGAGAAAACTTAAATGTATGATGCCCACTCAGCAGGAAACAGAGTCCCCTAAACTCACCAGAAAAGATGTGGTGGCTCAGACTGAAGACCCAAAAAATCATGCAAAACATGCAAAAAACCCTATGGAGCCACACAGATTTCAGGCCATAGCTCACGTCTGAGCCTGTCAGTGGATTGTATCAGTGATGGGCAGCTGCATCAGATATGACCAGGTGGATGACCTGCCCAGCCTGGTAGCAGAGCTACAAGACAAACTAGAAAAGTTGAGAAGTATTAGAAAATCAAAGAAGGACATAGACTGGTGGGGCCATGCTCTGGCCTCCCTAAGACAGGATCAGCCAACAGAAAAGAGATCCTCTATCCATCCCCTATCAAAGAGCAGGTACCAATTGTGAAGTAAGAAGGAAGTGGAGGGCAGTCCATACTTGAGGAAGCAAGCCAAATTCTTCTTTGCCCACCTCACTTTTCCCTCACGGTATCCTCACAGGCAAACTCAAGAAAAGTGGGTTGGATGAGTCGACAGTGGGATGGATTGAGAACTACCTGAATGGCAGATCCCAGAGGCTTGTGATCAGTAGTACAGTGTAAGGTTGCAGAACTGTCACCAGCGGTGTCCCCCAGGTCTCTGTTGGGCTCAGTGTTGTACAACTTGTTTACAACTTGTTTATCAATGATTGGATGGAGCAAATGCCTCCTCAGCGAGTTCACTGCTGATACAAAACTTGGAGGAGTGGCTTGGTACCTCAGAGGGTTGTGCAGCCCTTCAGAGGGACTTCAACAGCCTGGGAAGATGAGTAGAGAAGAACCTTCTGTAATTCAACAAGGGGAAATGCAGGTCCTGCACCTGTGGAGGAACAGGCCTGGTCAGCACTACAGGCTGGGAGCTGACCTGCTGGGCAGCAGTGCTGCAGAGCAGGACCTGGATGTCCTGGTGCACAGCTATCTGTCCCTGACCAGCTCTGTGCCTTGGGGCCAAGGTTGAGGGAGATGATCCTGCCCCTCAACCCAGCCCTGGTGAAGCCACATTTGGAGCACTGTGTACACATCTGGGCCCCACAGTACAAGAGAGACATGGAGCTCCTGAAGCAGTTCTATCAGAGTGCTACTAAGATGATCAAGGGTCTAGAGACTCTCTCTTATGAGGAAAGGCTGAGGGAGCTAGACCTGGTCAACCTTGAGAAGAGATGGCTGAGAGGGGACCTCATTAATGTGTATGAATATCTAAAGGGTGGGTATCAAGGGTATCGACCAGGCTCTTCCCTCTGGTGTCAGCCAGTAGAACAAGAGGCAAAGGCAGCAACTGATGCCCAGGAAGTTCTACCCAAACAAGAGGAAGAAGTTCTTCACTGTGCAGTGGCTGAGCACTGAACAGGCTGCCCAGAGAGGGTGTGGAATCTCTCTCACTGGAGATATTCCAGAACCATCTGGACACAGCCCTATGCCATATGTTCTGGTATGACCCTGCTTGTGCAGGGAAATGGGATCTGATGACCCACTGTTGTCCCTTACAACCTAATCAATTCTGAGCTTTTTGTGTGTTGGGCCCCAATGCCTTACCTGACCTTGTCAGTGCACACAGAGGTTAGGCTGGGTTGGCCAGCAAAGTATTGAGCAGAGTCTAGCTGCTGTGATCCACTCTGCTCCCTGGCATGTGCCCATGGTGTAGTGTTTTAGATTTGCTAATTTGAGTTTCCCAGCCAATGCACTTTCTCAGTGCAACATTAAAGCTGCCTTTTTGTATGTCACAGAGACCAAAATCCTGAAAAGTGTACAAAAAGGAGTTAGTTACTGACCTAGATCACAGGAACTTCAGACCTCGAGAGTCTAGCTCGCCCAAAGCAGTGTGTGCTGGGTCAGCCCACCTTTCTATGGGCTTTAGTTAGTTTTATGTGGGAAAGCTCTGAAGACAGACTATGCAACCCTATCAGGGCTTCCTTTTTCTTGAGTGTCCTGGGGTGAAAAGGTGTTTCTGGTAGTGGCTGTATAAACATGATGGCCTGAATAAAACCTCCAAGCTTCATTTCTGCTTATCTGAAGCTGTGAATGGGAAAAAAAACCCAAAACCCCAAGATATACACTACCATTTTTATTGTATCTTCATGTTGGTGGTGGTTGGGATTTTTTCCAGTTTTCTTGTTTGTTATTTTGTTTTTCTCCCCCATGTTACTGGTGCTCATGGACCCAGACAGGCCATTCACGATAGCCAGCCCTCTGGTTTACCACATTTCTGAAACTCACCATGAGTAGACACTACTGAGAATGAAAGCTATAAAGCAAAAAGAACCTTACCAAAATTTTCTCTGATCATGGTGAGACTCATAAAAATCTTGGATGGGAGATGCTAGTGGGAGTTAGGTGCCTGATTTCACTGCAACCAAATCAACTTGAAAGGTTTGGCCTTACAGACGAATTTTAACCCCCACCGCCACAAGGCTATGATCATTTAAATAAAGCTTAAATGAAAAAATCTGAGAGGACATGAACAGCAAGGAACACTGGACACAAGTTAGACCAAGTATTAGTATGTATTTATGCACAATAATAAAAACAGCTTTACAAGTTGAATTGGAAATTTAAACAGAAGAAGTTTAACAGCTTTTGTATATTATATTAAATAACCAAAACACCTTTTTCCAAAATTGGTAAAGAATAAATAATATAATTTACAGTATGGTACAAAAAATAATCAGTAAGGACAGGCATTTTGCTTTGTACATACACTATATAGGTATATTTATAATCTATAAAACAAATTCACATCTCAAACAAGCCAGAAACCTTAGATGATATGGCTTAACTATTATTAAAAGAAACAGCATTAAATTTTGCTGCCAGAACCATAAGCTCTAAAGCAGTTATCATGTTTCAATAATTAATGATAACTTACTGCTGTAGTGCTTGGCAAGGTTTCACTTAGTTAACATTTACAAATTGCTGTGAAATTAACAGATTCAAAGGTTTGAAAAGGTTAAAAAAAAGTGCAGTACTTTCCTTATAAATGCATCTGAAGTCTAAGTGTAGAAAACAAAATGCAACTGAATTTCCACTCTGGCATCTGCTGTCAGTAAATGAGATGTCTTTCTAGGTTAGATTTGAATCAAGCCATTTAATTCAATTTAGAAATATAGGGGGCGTCAAAAAAAGGCTTAACAATGCTGTATGAAAAGGTTACTATTCCTATGCTTAGTAGATTTAGTGATGCAGGACAAAATGGATTGTGTGAATGATCAGGATGCAACACCCTACAGAGATCTCTGTCAGTGTGTGCATACACACTTGGGTGAATCCAACCTTGGGCTATGGTACTGCTCTGCACTCAGCCCATGGTGATGAGACACTGAATCTTCTGCATTTACCTTGTCAACTACTCAGAGCTGCCTTATTGTCACTGAGAGGGAAAAGCCTAGAACAGTTAATCCTAGACCTAGAGGCTATTAGTATCCATTAATCCAACACCTCAGAGTGTCCCAGGAAGGTACTAACGCAATGAAGTAATTTCTACCTCAGAAATTATATTGTGTGCATTTCAGTGCCACTTGCTTGGATGTCTGCTTAGCCTGACATTGTCCTTCATATAGATTTTGTTCCTGCTGCTGGGGAAGCTGAAATAATAAAAATTGAAGAAGTTTTGAGTATTACCTCCACCACCCCCCACATCTGTGCACGTATATGTGTGTGTACATGTGTGTGTGTGTCCTTAGCAGTCTCAGGCACAAGCTGATGATGACTACTACTGTGAAGCATTCACCTAGAATCTAGAGCTGGTCCAATCAGAGATGTGTTTAAATGGCCTTTCACATAGAAAGGGTAACAAATACTGCATCAATTCAGAACTACCACAATGATCTTAATTACTCTTAAGCTCTTCCCTTGTCCTCAAAGGCCTTTATTCTTAAAAAGCGGTTTGCAATGCATTACATTTCTGAAATTGAATTCTGCTTCATAATGACAACTTTTAAGGCGCTGATGCTGAAAACATTTCTAACCTCAACATTCTGAGTGCTGAACTGATTTCTGTAATTTATACTCTATTATTACTGAGAGGGTCAAGCCCACTTGCAAAGGTTCAGGGTATTAGAAGTTTTCTGATGTCATGGCATCATCAAAAATAACCACTTGTGCTGCCTTCATTCTGCAATTGTGTCCTTCACTCTGGGTGGGCTGAGGCAGGGCAGCTGACAGCTCCTTGTATTGCAGGCAAAAAGCCTTCATGGATCAGGATGAAATGCTCTGCTCTCCACTCCTGTGGCAGGTGTAGCAATACTGGCCTTTATTCTAGTCAGCTTCAGAGCCAAACCCAGTGTCATATCCACTGCATTACCAGCAATACGGAAGATGAAAAGTTTGCCAAGTTACATTTACACTGGAGACCCTCATGTTACTCTTGCATATTTAGAAGTTTGAAAGTTCAGATTTCTTTTTAGACAGTACTTGATTAGAATGTAACACATTTCCTCCTGCATGTTCTGTAATCCACAGCCATAGTAGGTGCCTTCTACTTTTGTCCTGCAAATCTGAAGGATTTCTGGAGACATAGCATATAGAATAATCAGCATTAGTAATGGAGGAACCCAAAACCAGGAAGGAACAATCTGGGAAAGTCCAAACCAAAACACAGCCAAATTCTTAATAAAACTGAAAAGTTTCAGTGGGCATGACTCTTGAGATTAACAAGTGTCCTCTCCATACAAAGGGGGAATGCTCAGAACAAAACAGGCCCCAGCATTTATTTCTGTGACAACCTTCAACTTTTCCTATTCCAGATTTATGTGATTTCCTGACAATTCTGTCAGAATTCTCAAACAAGGCTCTGTGTGCATCAGAAAACTTGCTCAGTTTTCTTCTAATGCAGAAAACACAAGGCCAACTCCATAAAAGCTAAACATCATCTGCCTAAAGCAGGGTGAAGGGACTGGGCAAACAGCAGAGTCAGTGCATTGTGAACAAGTTACAAGAGACTCCCAGTCGAAGAAATGCCTTGTGCAAGTAGCTAAAGACAGGCAGAACTACATCCACCAAGTATAGTGCAAGTTCAGAAATGAACCCATCATAATATCCTAAGGGATGGAGAAGCTTTGCTTATTTATTATTAATACAAAGTTGAGGTTTATATAGGAACAGCCCCATGGAAAAGTTCAGAGCTACTCACGCCAGCCAAGGGACATCCTCTAACTGGAGAAGCAGGCAAGTGCTTACAAAAGGGGCACAACATGGGTATTCTTGCTCAGGGCAGGACAGGAAAGGAAAGAAGAGGGAATAGGAAAAATCTCCTGAGTTATAAAGCTAGAATTGATGGACAACCAGCTCACCAGAAATTAACTTGCTATCCTGTTGAACCCACTGGAATCAGGATCTGGGTTTTTCCTAAAGTAAAACACAACATTAAATGCACAGGGATTTCAGAGGGAGTGCCAGACCCATTCATGCCTGGGAGTGACTGTAATGAAGAATGATGCTGAGGTACTACAGAGCACCCAGAGTTCACAGAACAAAGGGGAAGTAGGGAAGGACTAAAGGATTAAGCTAGGACTTGACACTTCTCTTCATGACACAAAACTGATCTCAACTGCTTTAGTGTTAACCTAGTATTTGTTCCTACACATTACAATATTCTTTACTATTTCCTCTCCCAGGGAAATCCTCAGTTTTTGTGAAGATGACAATATTTACATGTTTCCAGCAAAACCAAGACTAATTATCACACAGCTTTCCTAATGTAAGCTCTTTTGCCATGTTTCCAGACCTAAAAAGCAACTGTTCTTCAGGGAGAGCAATAAAGCACTCTCCCACTCACAGGGTGAACTGTGCAATGTGCTGAAGAATCTTAAAGGATAAGAATATGAGTGTGGTCAGGGTGATGATGATTGTGATGTGATGGGGTTTAAAAGTAGGGGAGCAGCATGGGAGCAGGGCGGATCAGAGCTCCCCTACCAAACAAGCAAGCAGGTGTGAGCCCTGCTGGAATGGTCGAAGAGCCAAAGGAACAAAGTGGTCTGTAAGAACACAGCATCAAGGAGTGGTGGTGCCCTGGAGAGTGTGCAAGAATTTCAGTTTGACTGAATGGTAAGAAGACTGCCAACTAGGACATGTCAAGATACACAATGGTTCCCCTACCCATCCCTACCCTTCCTCCTCCATAATTTTCACATGGATCCAAAAGCATGGCATTTTGATTACTATGCAAACAATAATTCATACACAGGAGCTTGTGCCAATTCCATCCCTACATGAGCTGCTTGCTTAGGCCATTCCAAAGTACAAGTCCAGGACTGTCCCACAAACCTGTAATCTTACATTGCTGATGCAGGGACACACTATTCCCTGTAATGTTATTCCATGTTCTGTTGTTGCCAGCATATTGCACATTCCAGGACTTGCAAGTACTTCTTGAGACCTTTGAAACCAATGCTTCTGTGTTAGAAAGAAGTACACAGGACAGGGATAACTCAGCCTCAGCTGCTGCCCTTGTCAAGTTCCAGCACTGCAAGCTCCAACTTAGCTGAACAGTCTGCACCAGCCTGCTGGTCATTCCCTTACTGCGAGAGATCCCCAACTGGGGGACCACTGCCTCCTCCATCAAACAGGATCTCCCTGCGAGTTGGCTCAGGTATCGACAGCTCCTGGGCAAGGTCATTAAACCGAGATATGTAATCTATGCTGTTCTCATTCATCATGCAAGCCAGCTGGGAATCCACCACCTGGAAGAGTCAAGGAGAGAAGAGATGAGCTACATGTTAGTGGCAATTTCATGGAATAACTGAAGTTGGAAGGGACATCTTGAAAGCATTTTATCCAACCATCTCACTCGAGTAGGGTCAGCTAGAACAGGCTGCCCTGGATCTTGTTAAGCAGGTGCTGAATTATCCCCATGCACAGACATTCCAAAACTCTCTGGCTACCCTGTTTCCATGCCTGATTACCTCAAAACAGATCTCTTGAATTTAGGTGGAATTTAACATGTTTCAAATTTTGCTTGCCGCCTCTTGTCTTGAGAAGAGTCTGGCTCCCTCAGCTTCATTCCTGGCCTCTCCTCATATGAAAGAGGCACTTTATCTCACTTGACCTGAGTTAGAGCACAGCTCTTTTCATCCACGACTAAATGTAAGCTTCTAAAAAACCTAACCACCTATAGTCTCAATGGGCCTTACCTGCTCCAATTTAGCATTAAGGTGCACAGGTAGATGATCTAAAGATATTACCTCTGCCATAAGAGCTGCTCTCCTGTGCATAGCATGGAGATTTATATAATTTTCTTCTAAAGGGAGTGGGTAGTATCGAGGGCTGCAATGTCACTTCAAATCCAATGCAAATAAATTATAATATATTTCTTTAATTAGAACACACCTTGGCAGCTTCTCACCACCAAACAAACAGAATCTTATATTTATGCCAGAAGTGGATCTGTGTTTCAGGTCGGAAGCTGCCAACATCACACTAAATCAGCACGAGCTTGCTGCAGAGCTCCTGGTTACATGGTGTGTACAGAACCTCCTTATCCAAATTCAAAGGGCAACAGAGAAATGACACGTTCCTTCCATAAGGGCAAGTCTCCAGGAAATTACAAGTATGTGATGTACTGAGTTAATAACTAAACTGTGGGATAACTGAGACTGGAAGGGACCTGAAGCGGTCTCTAATTCAACCGCCTGCTCAGTGCAGGTTCACCTATAAGGACAGACCAGCTCACTCAGAGCCTTATTGATGTGAACCCTGGAAAGCTCTGAAGACAGCCACTGCATAACATCTCTGGGCAATCTGTTTCCTTGTCTGCCTAGCCTCAACATGAAGAAGTTTTTCTGTAGATGCAGCAGAACCTTTCTCAGTTCAGCTTTTGCTTGTTTCTCCCACCTCCCATCACCATTCTGTAAAGTGCTTGGCTACACCTTCTCAATGACCCTACTGCAAGCACTGGCAGGCAGCAGGATTCCTCCCACCCTGAAGACATTTCTAGGATGAACAAGTCTAAACATCACCCTTTCTTCACCGCTTGATCCTCCTGGTAACCCTCAACTGAACTTGATCTGGTTAATCTCTCTTTCTTATATATTGGGTGCTCAAAACTGGTGACAATATTCTACACATGGTTTCACAGCAGGTAGACTCTACTACTCTTCAGAGTAGAGCACATTAATCATAATTTTGTTCAATATCCTGGCCATGCTCCTGTTAAAAACAGCTCATGACATCGTTGGTCACCTTTGGTTCCACACCTTTGGATGTGCCCTGGATTACCCTCAGCTCATGTCTATCAGCATATCCAGGTACAGCAGAGCCACTTCCCAGACAGCCAGTCCTCAGCTGATACTGCTATGGGGTTATGCCTCAATCCCCTGCTAGGGCAGAACTTTGCATTTTCCTTGCTAAGCTGCATAATGTTCCTGAAGCTCATTCTTCCTGTCTATCCCCCTGGAAGGGAGCTCTGTCCTTAAGTGTGTCACAGCCTTACTTCAAATTCTACGCCTTCAAAAGAGTTCAAAACAAAGGGATATCTCTGCCAACAGAGACAGTAATTCAGCAGCACAGAACCTTCCTCTCAGATGACTCGGCATTAGCCATGTCCATCTTCTTCCTTCTGGACCTATTTGTTTTTTCCTACCAGGCTTCCAACTGTATTGTAGCTGCATCACTATTAATCTTTCTCTTTAGCACTTTCAGTTCTTGCTCTACAAAGCAGGACACATACAACAAGAATGACTGAATCTTTCTCTTTCAAGGTATATCCAACAGGTGAATACGACCTTCCTCAGCAAAAAGAACCTGGGTTGAAGGCACTCACAGCAGCTTCTCACACCAGCTCTCGTGTTGGGTAATTACCCTCAGGTAATTTTATATCTTTCTGTTATGACTGTAATCCTCTTCTACTGAGCTAAAGTGCAGGTGTGAAAGCACCTTTGCCTTCGAAGTATCTCAGGAGGGTCAGCTGAGAGACAGCACCCAGTAACTGTAACTTCCAGCACAGGAAGAGAAAGCAGACTCTGCATATAATTTGCTGACATACCTCTGCCACATCTGCCAGGGACCGTGACACAAAGGAGTCCCGTGAGTTTCCATCCAGCAGGCTGGGTCCCAGTAAGGAGGTGCCACTGGTGTTTCCAACTGGAGTTGATAACATTTTTCGTCCCTTCTCTGGGGAGATGAAACTTGCTACAAAGAAAAGACACATCAGTAAGTCACTGCACTGAGTGTTTTTAACAGGGAGGATAAAGAGAAGGACAAGGAAATTCAAAATGGAGGACAGATATAAATATCTTCCATCTTTTAAAAATTATGTGTTAGCAGCATCAATACCATCACCACACTGCTAAGAGTAAGGAGATTCATTACATTGGCCCCATGAATTAATTAAAAAAGCCTCTCAACTAAACCTCAACCAAACCCAGTGAGTTAACTCATGTCTTTGAGATAGTACTTATCAAGCACACAGAAAAGTCTATTTTTCCACCAGCAGAGCCAAAGACATCTGTTCATTTTGGCACAACAATCCAAATGTCTCACCCTAACTCATGAGTCAGGCTCCAAACAGACTACAAGGAACTGTCAAGGAATTATTTATCCCAAGCTATGGGCCCCAGTCTGGCAATGGGATTTTTTCAGGAACAGACTTGTAAAGAGAGAGAAAATGTACTCAAGGCAACACTGTGGAAATGAAACCAAGAAGTACTTGGAATAATTCTACAAATGTCCTACTAGGTTTATAACTTTTCAAAGGATGCACTTCTAATAAACAATGTTTTGGGTTTTTTTTGTTAACAGGAAAGCACTTTTTGGTTGCACTTCTCTGTATCTGGACACTTACAGAACAAACTGCTGAGGGAGGAGTCTGTGGAGTCATTGGGGTACCACTGGGGATCATGGGTTGGAGACGCAATCCAGTTCTGCTGAGGACTACTGGATGGGGATGGAAGACTTTTAGAACTGTCACTGCCATTCAGCTTTGCAGGAGAGAGAGAAACACCTTCACCTGTAAGCCAATGTTGGGGATGACAAATTCAGTCAATATGGTAAAGTTACAGAACACTGCACCAATTTTTGGTTAGAAAAGGAAAAAAAACCAAACAACAACAATAACCCCCCATGCCCCATATTTGCTAGAAAATAAAGGCCAGGCTCAGAATTTTATTTCCAACAGATATTTGGAAACAAACAAGCAAACAAAAACAAACTTACATAAACCTCATAACCCAAGAAAAGTTCTTCCAGGAAAAGTTTCTGCTGCTATGTAAAATGTCAGGGTTTTTTTTTTTTAAGTTGATAGGCAGCTAATTGTAGACTTACTGTATTGGCCAGAGCTGATGGCTATTTCAATGATGGAATCACTGATCTGAGTGGCAGGTTCCCCTTGGGAAAGCACATCTTCAGGTGGTCCAGGCAGGGAAATATCCAAGAGAGCAGAAACATTGGGAGGAGAGAGCCGAGTACTGGAAGCTTCTGATGAGGGAAGTGGACATGTGGACAGACCATTCTGGAGAGAAGTCTTGGCCAATTCTGGCAGAGAAAGTACTGGTGTACCCTGTTATAAGAAACAGAATTAATTTTTCATTAAATTTATTAAGAACTTGGAAAACTAAAAAGCAATATTTTGGCTCTTGAGTATCAGATTAAAACCAGGCATTTAAGGGGAAAAAATCCAGTTGATAATATGCCTAAATTAGAGAAATATACTATTTCTTTAATAAATCTGTATTATTTTAATGAAAAGTCCCTGTAGGCATAAACAAATATGCTTCAGCCTATATCCTGCCAAATCATCTGAAAAAATATCTGTAACATTCCAAAGAATATTACATAACAGAGCAAGCAATAATCTTAAAACTAACATAATTTTGATAAACCTACAAGATAGTTCCCAATAGATATGTATTAATTTATGTTTGTATGGCAAAAACCCTTTAACTGATGGAAGAGTATACAGATATTTTAAACTGGCAACTCACATTTATTCACTTTTTACAGACAGACTTCAACAAGATTCAACAGATCTTTAAGGAGTATCATTACCAGTACCTCATCATAGAACTGTAGCATTTTTTTTCTGATGGAGTGTATAAAATGCTGTCCTTAAAGCAAGACTGAGAACACAAATCCCCATTACCACAATAAATGCCTCATAGGTTCATGTCCTAGCATCTCTCCCATAAAATATCTTAATCTCCTTTATGTTCTTCAATCAAACTAATTTGACCTTTTTCATATGCAGGCATCACAGGGAGCACAGAAAATGCTTCCACTGAAAAAAGAAGAGCCTGTATTCTGAGGCTTAAAAATCTAGCATCAGGTCCTGGGTCCCACTGGAGAAAGAGTCTGGGGACAGGATGACAACAGTCCTACAGTTTAAGTGCCACAGTTACTCCTATCAGACTATGTCTTACTGGATCTAGCACAATGAACAGTGAATCTCTGGAAAGGATGCTGACATTACAATCACACTTTTAGTCCTAATACTCCTCCTTTAGCAACATGGAAGCAGCAGGACTGTGAACTGCTGAAATCTCTCCTTGTGATGTCTAAAATACACACATAGATATAGCAGAGCAATTATAAACTCCTCCAGTCAATTAAGAGATAGGTAAAGCTTGTTTGTCCTTCACAGGTCAAACAGGACTGTCAGCTTCACTTTGATTTTAGGGAATAGCACACACACATATTTAAGCAGATTCCCTAAATTTCTTTATTTATATTTATATTTATTTCTTCAGGTGCTAGGGATTTCATTTCCACCAGACAGTACCAGTGGTGCACAATTACCTGGCAGTATGGAGTTTTAACTAGCAATACCAGTGGTATTTTCACAGAACATTACCCATTCCAGAGCTCTGTTCCTTCAGGACACACTGTACCTGGAAGCCATCCTGCTCGGGCTGGGTCGGCAGGCTGATGTACGGCACCCGGCATCCTGGGTCTGAGCCCTGCAACCACAACAGAAACCATGTGAGTGCCCAGCTGGGGAGGTAAGAGATAAATGCCCATCACCATTTATTCATGCTCTTCATACATCTCATGTCTTCCGAAACTGTCCATCAACTCCCTGAGAATGTGACATGGATTGACATGGACTAACATGTATCTGAGTCTCAATGAAAAGAAGAAGGAGAAATTACAGTTTACATTCCAAATATAATCCCAAAAAGTCCATGTTTTGTCCCAGATCCCCTCCTGAATTTCTGAAATGCCATAATTTCAAGATAGATTTCTGGATGGCCAAGTTCAATGCTCTACCAGCTGCAAACCATTTTACAGGATGAAATTCATTCAAGGAGATGATTATTTGATCCCTTAACTCCAAATACACACTACTCAACACAGACTGGGTCTGCCATGACAGCACTGTCTAACAGCAAGCCCCAGGAGAAAGCTCACTGAAGAGTCATAATAATACACCTTTTAATACGATGAAAGAGCAAGACAGTTAAGCACTTGAAAAAAGCTCATTTAAGAGCCTCTGACCTCCACAGTGGTGATGGAGCCTCTGTTCTGATGTGCTACTGCTGGCTCCTGCCCTGTCACCACCGTGGACACTGCATCCGGTGACAATGGAGACACACCTGGCAAACCATCTGCATCCAGGACAGGCATGGGACTACCAGGGATAATGCCAGCACTTTTAGCTGCCAAGTCAATAGCACCTTGGGTGAAACAAAAAACCAAAAAAAAGTATTACAAGCTTCTTCTTCACTTCGTTATGATACTCTAAAAGATGATTTTTTTAAACTTAGCAAGAGTCAAAACTCAACCCATGTACAAAAGCAGCAATATATCTGATCTGGATCAGCTACTTCTGTGCACCAAGGGTGTAGTTGCTTTTAGCTAAAATGTTTAACTTCTCTACCCTGTTCCAAACTGTTACTATGTATATCAAAATAGTTGAGAAACATTCCAGTTCCCCTCCCATCCTTTTTTTCCATTTTTTTTCTTTTCTTTTGTCCTCCAAATTGGTAAGTATTTCATTATGCAATTTCCAGAAATTTCCTATGGGTTACTAGAGGAGCTCTACAGACAATAGAGCCTTATTTTGTTATCTTGCCTCTGGCAGCCATGTAGACTCACTGTAAAAAATGTAAGTTTTTCTAAGGGTCATCCTCACCCAAATCTTTTAAAATCCACTTCAAACATCTGAATGTCTTCTCATTGCAAAAGAATCCTCTAGGTAGAAGATGCAGACACTGTTTTCACCTCATTAATTGTTCTAATTATGGAACCCACTCTGCTGTGAGACAGTATCTGCCTGGAGGACACCAGCATGGCTTTTATTGCAGAATTCAGAATGACTTACTAGACAGATGGTTGGTGGCCTGTGTTGGAAGACCTTTGGGCACAATTGGACGAGAAACAGCAGCTTTAGTCAGTGAGGACTGGATTGGCCGAAATGAACCTCTCCCTGGGGGGAAGCATTAAAACCTTTCAGGCAAATGAAATCTAATACCTTTAAAGCAGAACATAACACAGTTCAGTGGAAGCAAATAAATTCCAAACAGCAGCAAGCTGCAGGAATGCAAGTAGTGATGATGGAATAGAGCTAAAATAGCGATGTGAGCTAAGCAGTGTCTTGCCACGGATAGGCAGCAGTGCTGCTGTGCTACTGGAGCTGCTCTCATACTGTCAGTGAAGACAACCCTTCAAGTCTCATGCTGGCTTTTATGGGGGAATCACCCCTACTACCACTGTACTCAGGAGTATACCAGCAGAAAAGGACATATGGGCAGTGGATTGCTTATGCTGTACAAAATTTAGACAGTATCCCAGGGAAAAGTATCCAGGGAAAGTCCAACATAAAATCTAGGTAAATTATTATAACCTAAAGAAAAAAATTCCTATCTAAGTATTTTATTCCAAATTTTGTCTTCCTGTTGAGAACTCCTTGCTCTTCCATGATTTCAATCTTAGGAAATTGAAGAAAAAGTTTTTATCAAAAGCACAAATTGCTTAACAATGATCCATGAGAGCAATCCCATCATCCTGCAGGCTGGTGACACTCCTTTTGAAAGAGTATTTTCTTCTTTCTAGAAATTACTTCTTTTTGCAGTTTTAAGGGACAGTTTTCAGTTTATAGAAGTGAGAAGTTACTCACCTGTAATGGATGAGTTGGATAAGATAGAAAAGGAACAGACATGCTGGGACGGATTTCCAGACGGCCTGGGGAGCAGTGTTCTCTATGTGAGAAAAACAATAAACCGGAACAGATTTAAACAAGGAGAGAGGATAACACTCATTCTATAAGTTGCAGGAGTTCATGAGACCTTCCAGACTGAGCAGAACATTGTCATGGCATTACTGTCATGCACCAGACACAGCAATGGGATCAGTGTGCTCTTGAGAAAAAAAGCTACAGAAAGGAATTATGTGTTCTCTCTGTAAACTACTAAAATAAAGTAGTTCCACATGGAAAATTCTCAGAGAAATGCTGATTAGAACTATAATCCTCTCTGATCATACTTGCAGTGATTTTCAAGTCTCTCTCAGAATCACAGCAATGATCTTAAGCATGAGACCTAGTCTATGTACAAATTGATCTGTCCTTAACATTCAGCAAGTGTGGATGCATGAGATAGCTTTGTGTACTTGGGAGCTCTTAAAACACATGGAATTTCCCAGATCTGAAGATCTCAGGATAAAAAAAATAGTCCAGGGGTAATTTCTGTGTCCCCTACTCTTATACAAAACACAAGAGAAAAAAAATGGCATAGTGACACTTGGGAACTTTGTTTTCCCCAATAGGTTACCATTATTTAGGTTTCAGATTTGTTTTTTCTCACCTGCTTCTGGTGTCCCAGCAACATGTGCCTTTTCCCATGGTTATCAAAGCAGTTGAAGGAGTGTAATGCCTGTCTGTCACCAAAGCACCAGAATGTGCCACTCCTTCCATACATCTCATTCCAAGTCCCATTTTTTCCCAGGAATCATTGTTCTTTTCAAGTGTGTTATGGCTTATTTCACTACAGAGGCTTATATCCACCACAGTTTAACATCCACTACTGAGCAGGAAGTAGGAAAATGATATAAAGGAAGATTTTATTGTTAAGAGGGTTGTGAGCTCCAACACTGCCAGCACAGGGACACACTGCCTATGCCTCAGTGCCAGAAGGCCCAGGAAGCAGAACCTACTTTGAGGTTCCAGAAACTTTTTTATTTTTCCAAACTACCTTAGGCACTGGACTTCTGCTGTTGCTGATATTCTTTATACGGGGAATGTAACATGACTAGTTACACTAGAGACCGAAGTGTTTCTTCCTTCATAATTTCAGCTTCACATTTCCAGTGGATGAATGAGGGAAATTCAGCTTTTAATTTATTATGTGCAAATCACTGCAAATCAGCCCTGCTGATCCTCAGGAAGCAAAACGATCATTTACACTTTGCTCTGACCTGTACTACTAGTGGCTTCCGCAAGTGCCTGTTCCGTAACTTCCTGGGCTTCGGCAGGAAGAAGTCTGACTGCATCTGGACAACAACAGAAAATGCATCACATACACAGAATAAATTATATCCCCCAAATTCTTGTTTTCAATAAAAAAGAATTAAGAGTTAACTAAAACACTGGGTTTTGTTTCAGACAGCACAATATCCTTTCTGCTAGAGTCAGAATATTTTCTACAAAGAATGTATTTTTTCTTTTTTTTTTTTTTTTTTACTGAGATAAAGCTTTGTCCCAAAAAAGGGATTTCATACCAACTACTCCAGCTTCCTACAAAATTCTTAGCGAGACTGTATACATAAAAATTAGAATTTGGCTTAAATACAGCACTGAGGCTGTGTTAAAATTAGCTACATATCAGAAGGGGATCAGTTTCCATTAAATCTGGTACACATTTATGTTTGTCATGATCAACTTGATTAGACAGCAAATCACTGTCATCAGGCTGTGTGAAGGCATTCAGATTTGAATTACCTGAATTACCTGAACAGGTAATGTCAGTTCAAAGCATGGGTACATAGTCAAAATCTGACTCATCTCAGTAAATACAATGTTAAATTTGAGCATGATAAGAAGCACTTCGCAAGTGCTTCACAAGGCAGCCCATACTTTCTGATGAATTCAGAATCCCTGTGATATGTCCTGGAAGCTGGCTCATGCACACCATGCTACATTTTCTATTCAGTCATCTCACTCACACTGATGGTGTCCAGGTGCTGCCGGAAGGTCAGCTCTGCTTCCTTGCTGGGTAGGAACAACTTCCCGTGGCGGCTGTTGGGGGGCAGTGTTGTAGGGACTGCAAACAGTCCACTGTCAGCCTCAGTGCTCCCAGAACTTGAAGGACTAGCCACCAAGAGAGGTCTAGGAAGGTTTCTCAAACCTAGAAGATTTGAACAGCAATTTGAATGAAATAAAGTGAAAACAAAAAGGAAATAACTCTTTAGTAACTGAAGGATCATAGAGAGCTGGGACTTAAGGATTCTGGCTCTGTCACTAGCTGTTTCCAAATCAGTAATCTCTCCATTATTTCAGGTGTCTCACCTGAAATTTGACAGTATTTACCTGCTATGGACACCACTAATATTCACTCACTTGCTTTGAAATTCTTGGAAGTAGGGGATTAAATGTAATTTTACACTACTTAAGAAACTAGAACTGAAGCCCCATTTTCAGCACCACACAGGCTGTGATAATCAGTTATCTGATCAGCTTGTAGGCATACCTGAGGGCATATCCCAGTAAACAAACTATATCCACCATTTCTTATGTAGGGGAAGATAATAGAAACCCAGAGCCATTTTACAGTATTTATGATTTATTTACACTGCCACCCCTGCTTCCCCTATAGTAATTCAAAGTTCAACCCCAATAAAATCAACCTGGTGATGGACCAGAGATCAATTTACCAAAAGACCTTCTCAAAGATGGACTGTCTTCAAAATACATTTAGCACAATAAAATAATGGTAGCTTGTCTAAGTGAAATGTCTCCATTTATATTTAAGTTTAAAAAAATATGGTAGGATTTCCTTCTGCAGGCTGCCAGCTTGGATGAAAGCCAGCATTGTTAGCCTGTCACTTTGAGGTGCTTAAGAAGTGCCTTTCTTCACAGAAGTGCTTTACAGCACCAGTTAACCTAGTTAACCTGCTCCTGGGTTCACTGCTTCTCAGAGCACGGGTGTGAAAAGGACTGCCTAAGAATCACAACTGTTCCCAGTAACTCCATCATAAACTTTCCTGAAGTCATAAACATTTGGTGGCAAATGCAACTGGGCTGAATCATAGAACCAAAATTCTTGGCCTGCATGACTGGCATCACAGGTTACAGCAGCTGTACCTCCTATTAAAGAAAAGGCAATTCATAATCATTCTCTATCTTATAATCATAGAATCATTTGACTGGCTTGGACTGGAAAGGACCTTCAAGCTCATCTCATTCCACCCCCTGCCATGGGCAGGGACACCTTCACTATCTCAGGTTGCTCCAAGCCCCATCCAACCTGGCCTTGAACACTGCCCAGGAATCCAGGGGCAGACACAACTTCTCTGGGCAACCTGTGCCAGGGCCTCATCACCCTCACAGGGAAGAATTTCTTCCTAATATCTAATTTTAACCTACAGTAGCAGGATGGCACAGAAAAATTTCAGTAATTATTTATCAACAGATTTTACTCCGGGCATTTACTTGCTTGTTTTGTAAGCTGATACTCTCTTGAGATCTCACACCCTGTGGCACTCAACATGTGCTGGTTCAGGCTGGGAAGGGGTTAATTTTGCTCAGTGGCAGTTTTGGATTTGTGTTGCAAACAGTGTTCATAACTCAGGGATGCTGTAGTTAATCCTGAGCAGGACTTACAGTGGTCAGGGCCTTTGCTGCTCCTTGCCTCACACTGCCAGTGAGGGGGCTGGGGATGCACGAGGAACTGGGAGGGGACACAGCCAGGACAGCTGATCCCAGCTGACCAGAGTGATATCCCACACCATGGGGGGGTCATGCTTAGCATATGGAGCTGGGGGAAGAAGAAGGAAGGGGTGGACATTCAGAGTGAGGGCGTTTGCCTTCCCAAGTTACTGTTACATATGATGGAACCCTGCTGTCTTGGGGATGGTTGAACACCTTCCTGCCCAGGGGAAGCAGGGAACAAATTCCTTGTTCTGCTTTGCATGCATGGCATTTGCTTTCCCTAATAAACAGTTTTTATTTCAACCCATAAGTTCTCTCACTTTTCCAGTTCTCCCATTCCCACCAGAGCAGAGTGACTGAGCAGCTGCAAGGGGCTGAGTTGCTGGCTGGGGTTAAACCATGACACAGCTCTCAGAAAAACCCAAACATCTATTCTAAGAGTGACTAAGGAGAGTTCTTCTGGATTGTGAACAGCATTACTGATGTGCGTTGTTATTCAAGATTCATAGCAGCACTGGACTTAGGACAATTCTAAAGCAAATTAACACACACCAGTGTTCTCAGACAGTGAAGTTCCTAAGGGTAAGAACACTCCTCCTCCCAGTGTTCCATCACTGGGAAGTTCTTGTCATAGTGTGAAGTAATAATAAGTTGAGTTCGTCAAGTGGATTTTTAGGAATACTCACCTGAGGAGCTGGAAGCAGCACCAGGAGATAAAGTCTTGCTGCGAAGGGCAGACTGATTCCGTGTGCAGCCTGGACTCCTGGTGTTGATGGCAATAACCTTTCCTGGAGGAGTCAGGGACTGGTCCTCCTGAGCAGGCTTTATAGGTGACGTGGCAATGGAGCTCATCTCAGGTGTCTGAAAATGCACATTAAATGAACATTGTGTGCTGGTACAACAAATGTATTGTGAAACTCACTGTACTTAGGAAGCCTTAAAATTAAAATCTGACATATTACAATACCTTAAAGTACTCTAAGCAATACCTCCTAGTGGGGGTGAGGGGCAGCTGAAATTACCTTCCTGCCCATTTAACAGTGTTGGATGTCACCAATTCAATATATTAATTTATGTTACAATTGGGTTAACACTCAACAAGCTTCATGCAATGTGCTGAATCACTGCAGGATAGAAAGAAAGAGGGAAAAAAGGGTGTTGGTTTTAATTCAGTGCAAAACTGTTTTTCATAAACTCCATCCAGAGGGCTGCTCTGGTGAATACATATGGACAAAAACATTTTACTTCTCTCATAATTCTAATCAAGTAGAGTTTTGAATTTTCCTCCTTCTCTTTCACACTGTAACACAGCATTAACAAGAGATACATGCACTTCAATAATTTTCCAAGCCTATCCAGTTGTTTCATTAAGTAGTTTAAACTGTTTCCTAGAAACCCCTCCCTTTTTAAGGAATCTGTGCAATCACAGGCTTAAAATGCTCAACTGCAATGCCACTTCACAGTTTGTTTGATACTGATGATTTTCATTTAAGGAATGAACCACAGCAGAGCTGGCTGCTTTGGCCATTACAGGTTACAGATTATCTGGAGAAAAGAGCAGGCATGGATACAACCAATCTTTCCTCTTAAAATACCCTGCAGCAAAAATATCATGGTTCCTGTCATTATTTGATGAAATGCAACTTTCAAGATGTCTAGAGTGCTTTCAGTAAGTATCTCCCTGGCCTTTGCAATATCACAATGTTCATGCTGCAAGGAGAGTATGTTTTCCTAAAAAACCACAAGAATGAAGTGGTATTAGACAAATGAAAGGCTGTGTTCCTTCTTTTTGCTGGAATGTACAAAATGGTTCATATCCTTAAAGAGCTCCTTTATTGTTCAGTAGTACTATGCTATTTCGATTAAGACATCAAGAGTGTGAAAATGACAGGAAGACACATGCAAATCCTGATTACTGTTTTCTCCCTCTCTTCAATTCCTCTCCCCACAAGTCTCAGGGATGTCCTTTATAGTTTGTGATTGTTTCATCATGTCATGCCTAGCTGTCACTGGTGTCACCAGAAGTAAAAGTAGATGCCAAAGAAGATACAGTATTCCCAGTGTCACTAGAGGACACAAAATTATTCACACTACTACCTTTAGTGTTAGATAAAAATCCGTGACTTTATTACTTGACTCCAGTATTTATAGATTTTCGACAATGACCAGGGATTGGATAATTAAGTTACCATCTTCACAAGCACATCCATCAAAAGATGTTTCTTAGAAGGAATGCATAAACATCTATGTTTACAGTTACTTTCCTGAGAAAGTAGCTACAACTATGAAAAACAAGATCAGAAGGCTTAATTTTCGGGTGATAACCCAGATCTGTGAGATGTCAGACCAAAAGCCTTTGCAGTTTAAACAGTCTGTATCTGGAGCTGCATCTGAACAAAGACGGGTTTAAATTTATAAAATCCTTCATTCATTCTACATGTTTGTAGAATCAGAATCAAAAGGAACTTTGAGGGGGCTAAAGCACCAACAAACAAGGATCAAAGAACTCCGTGTTTGGGAACAGTGATACATTTGCATCATGGGTAGAACAGATTCTTTAGCTCATCATATCTACCACAGGCATTTGAGCAGATCTGCTGAACTGTCTGTTTAAAAGATGTTTTACCAAGTTTCAATTGGCTGCACTGGGTGGAACTGGCTGTCCAGGTACCACTGGGGAAATTCTTAAATACAGGTTACAAAGCACAAGAAGGAAAGGAAGTTCATTCCGTAAGGTCTGCCTAAGGAGGAAGGTATTTTTCTGGGACTGTTAAACAGCTGTCCTGGAGTCTTATTTACACAAATCAACTATGGCAGGCATAGTTCTATTGACTCTGCTATTCTGAAGAAAAACAATCTTTTCACTCTCACACAGTGTAATTTGAACTACATAAACACTGAAAATCAATGCAGTTTGATATGGAATATTAATCTCATCCAGGCTCCATTTCCCACAAAAGGTTGGATTAGATGATCCTCCAAAGCCCATTCCAACCTGGGCTAAGGTTCCGTGAATCTGAGAGAACAGAAGGCACCTCACCTCACAACTGATCTTTTGAGCAGTCATATTAAATGATCACTGGAACACCAGTGAGATTCACAGCAAACCAGAAGCTAAAATGCAGTGTAAAAAGCATACTGAAGCAAACTGTAGCCAGCTGTCTTGTGTTGTGGTTTTTGAATAATTTAAACACAGGAATCTCCAAAGCTCTTGACATGGCTAGTTACTGATTTATTGTGAATGCACAACTGGGCAATTATTCCCCAAATGAAACTAGAGTTTAGAGTTCATCTGGAGCATGAATAAGAGCTACTTACTGGTTTGGGATTAACTTCAGTAGAGATGAGTTTCAGAAGGCAATTCAAGAGTCTCTGCTTGTGAAAGGTAGGACATGCAGGGACAGCACTTGACTCAGATGTTTGCTCCCTAGCATCCTGGGTTTCTGGCTCCAACACAGTCAACCAGTCGTATTCCAGCTGCAGCTTGTTCGGTTTGCCCATCATGAGGTAGACTTCAGCCAGCGTAAGGCTCTCAGAGGTTCGCAGACTCCATCCTTCTTCTCTAACTTGTTGGAAGAGCCGACTTGGGTCATCCTTGAGAGACTTTGTACTGGATTGTCCCTGAGGTGGAGGTGGAAACAAGGAGCCCAGCTTTTCTTGAGAATCCTCCATTACTGCATCTGTGCTATCCTTGGCATCGAGCTGCTGGCCTTGGCTGTGGCCGGCCTGAGTTTCACATCTGCTGCTGCCAGGGGAAGCCACACCACCTCTCAGTAGCTGGGAACAGGAATCAGAGGTCTCTGCACTCCTCCTGCTTGGAAAAGCCACTGGAGAAGCATTACCAGGTACTGAAGCAGAGTCCTTCCCATGCAGTTTGTCTGTGCAAGAGTATTTCTCTGGGACAATTAGGTCCTGGCAGGACTTCAGGTACCGTGGGAATGGATCGAGCAGAGAGAGCTCCTCCACATCAGGGATCTTGCTGCAAGCACACGCTGTACTGTACGAGGGTAGCAGAGCAGCCTGGTCACTAGCCAGAGGCTCTCCGGCCTCCACACAGGGGGCCACTGAGCTCAGCTTTTCCTGGTGCCCTCCTGGATCCTGAAGTCCAGAAGGTGGTTTCTGGAGGGAATTAGTGATGCCAAGATTTAAGGCTGTTCCTTCCACGAGGACAGGCTCTGGGGCACCATCTTCAGTGCTTGCAGAAACTTCAGCTGTAGGCTGTAAGGTTCTGCTGGGCTCTGTAGTGCTCTCTGCCCTTCCCACACCCTTACCTTCCATTCCCCGCAGGTATTTCAGCTGTCCCCTTGCTGTCCCCTGCCCACTCTGTATGCCAAGGATTTGGGCAGGGGGGAGTAAGTGAGAGTCTTTTGTGTTCTGTTTACATTTGCCTGTTTCCTGCCAATGCACAGTACAGAAGGCCTTGGAGTGGACCACTCTGGCTACCCCAGGCAGTGGAGTGAGGGTACAGTTCTCCCCTGGAAAGAGATGGAGCATCACTTTCTCCTCTGAGAAGCTGCCCCTTGTTTCTGAGTCTCTGGAGTCTAGAAGTTGCTGTTCTTCAAGTGTTTTACGCTAAAAAAGATGTGTCAAAGAATTTAACAGTCACCTGCCTCTTCCAAAAAAGCAAATGGGAGCCTATTTTGCAAGTTGGAAAAAAAAAATAATAAAAGAAAACCTAGCTGATTGAGGACATATTCTCTATCAGCACAGATTATAATGAAGACACTATAATCAGAAATTAGGTCCTTATGGTGATAAAGACTGCAATGAAGACCTGTTACAAGCCCAAAATAAATATCCATTCAAACAAAATTACATCTCTCTGCTTCACACACCAGTGTAATTGTAAAAAAAAAAATCCCAATCAACAAACCCCAACAAAACCAAGCAAAAACCTCCACCATTGCACAGCAAAGCAGCCTCTCATGAGTGCAGCAAACTCCACCTTACATACTCTGACATCCTTCAGAGTTTCAAGTGCTTTGCTGCTGCTTTTTCCAGGCTCACAAATAAAACAGAAAAGCCTGAATGAAAGGCCCAAGAAGAGGATAAAACCTACATGTCAGAAGGACTAGGTTCAGAACTCAACAGCTGTTAACTTGCAAATCCTTCTATTGCATGGATCAAAGTTCAGAGGCACAGACACCCTGAACACTGTATGGCTCAGACAGTGCAGAGATACATTGCTGGTAGCAGCAGCTACCTCAACAAGAAGCTTAAGCCTTCATTGGTGAAAACTGCACAAAGTGCAAAAAGCTGTCCTTAATCTCTCTGCTGAAACTGGAAACAGAATTGTCAGTTATTATCCAGGCTGTATGGGGGTCACCCACTAATAATGAACCAGACTAAGTTTGCTGTTTGAGGAAATTAAATAAAGGCAGGAACATATTTTTTTCTTAATTAGCTTTCATGGGAACATAACAGAGAAGAGTTGAAGTAAAAGCAGAACACTATGGGATCTCCCACAAAAGCTTCCATTAGTGATGGTGAGACTTTACATCTATCTTTACCAGGCACTGGTACACTTATGAAGTAGATTCACTTTTCCAATACAAAACTGAACTTGGAATAGGAAGGGAATTGCTCTCAGGATGCAGCACAATGGAACAGACTGAACAGAAAAAGGATACAACCCGCACTTCATGGAGAGCCCACTTCTGCTTCAGGAATTCAAGGAGGCTGGAGACCTTCCGATGTAACTCCACAATCATCCTGTACACAAGAGAAGCAAAGCAAGGGAACAGAGAACAACTGTCAGCAGGAGCTCTAAGTCCTAACCTTGATGCTAGAAGGGGAATTAAGGAATAAACTGGCATTCTATAATGCCAGCACAAAAAACACTCCCAAGCACTATGAAAAAAACCACAACAAAACAAAAAACGTGTTACCCCACAACTTTAGAATCTAGGTTAACTCACAACTGTGACAACTCACTCATAATAAAAGCCTGTCAGATAAACCTGACTGCTGTGATTCAAGAAACTATTTTTTGCCAGATGGAAAAAGACAGGAAAAGATGGCAGGACTTAGTGAACTGCAAAAGTGCATGCAAGGCATGAAGCTACTACATAAAGTATAAAGAGAAAAAGGGGCACAAAAGATTCCTAAACATTTACTTTTTGATAACATTTTATTAAATAAACCTAATGCAAAGAAGAGAATGGATATTTTTATCATCTTTGGTCACTAAACTGAAGTGCTGCATTTGAAACAACACAACATCATAAAAGCCTCATGGTTGCTGCTCCAAATTCTGGATTAGATGTAAGTACCAGGATGAACCCCCACTGATGACACTGAACAGCTGCACCAACAATGTTTTGCAAGGGATTATCTACAAACACCTTCCATGCTGCTTTAATCATTGGGTGGAAGTAATTTGTTCAGAGCCTTGGTACAGCACCTCTGACCACTGTGTATACTCCCTTCTCTCTGTCTATGGTACATTCAATACAAATTTGACTAGAACCTAGGCTACTGTCTCCATTTTAGTTGCCCTCTGCTCTGACATTGAGTGGCACAAACTATACTCATCTCCAAAGCGACTAGCTCTTTCATTACTCAAATTAAAAGATATCAGGAACAATGGTAATCTGATTTTCCCACGTGATAACTCATGTTTACAAATCATG
Organism: Parus major; assembly: GCF_001522545.3. Taxonomy (NCBI): domain Eukaryota; kingdom Metazoa; phylum Chordata; class Aves; order Passeriformes; family Paridae; genus Parus; species Parus major. The sequence continues at coordinate 233,192 of NC_031783.1, forward strand.
AACTATGGCTGGACAAAGGCTTCAGACTACGTACACTTTAGGCCAACTGCTTTATAAAAGATGAACTGCCCAACTGGCAAAGAGAACAGAGAAGAAAGACGAAGGGGCTAGGATGCTTGCTCATCTCTTTCCCTGTTCTGAGCACCACAATTAATTCTCCATTACCTAAGCCGTGGGTTCTGGGCAAGACTCTGTACTCGAGCCCATGCATGGTTATTCCGTGGTTGCAACTCCACAGGGACCTTGAGAGGCAGTCGTACTGGCTTTTGGTCCTCTTCATCACTCACACCTGAACGTAGATGAAGCACAAAGGGTCAAAGCAAGGAAAACTTAGTCACAACACTGTATGCTCAGTTACACAATATGAAAGGTCAGACACCACCATCACCTTGGATGATGGTGGAAAACTTGGGCAGTTCAGCTTCATCAATGGAGCTTTCCTCCTTAATTACCTTTTGTTCCAATATATTCTTATCCTTGAACACAGCAGTGGTACTGGGGATTCCAGTTGAGCAAGCAGTGTCAAAAATCAGATGTCTGGAAACTTTGAGCAAGTACAATATTTCGGACCTTTGAACAGCCTGATTCTACTTACTTGGGAACGAGGAAGAAAAATAAAACCCAAAATGAAATCAGACATAGCTGAATAGGAGAAGGTAAAAAATTTGAAAATGTTCAATGCTAAACACTATACTGCTGCTGATTCACTGGCACCTCCACATACAGTGAAAGCACAGTGTGTAAAGCAGCAGTGAACTGGTCTGGTGTGGGTGTTTCCTTTTCATCTTAGCTGGTAAGAAAACTGGGTGAGTCCTGAAGTTCCTGGGGTTACACAAGCAAACAGGCCAAGACAGAATACTCGGCCCAGGACAAACATGCAACAGTCCAAATTTCCCTGACAGTGATGGACACACCACAACAAGCCTGCTCCCTTTCTATGCTTCCAGCCATCTTCTAGAACACCCTCACATTCCAGCATCTTTTACTCACCATCTGGATCACAGAGTTTCTTCAAAGCCCTGCACATGGGAGCTTTGATACGCAGGTTTCTGCCTTTGTAACGAACAGTTGTAGCCCTGGATATATAGAAAGAGAAGTAGTTAGAGGACCAGTAACAACAGTGTATGAATACAGACCAATTCATCTTAGGCCCTGTGCTCTTTACCATCTTCATGTATGAATTGACACATGACTGGAAGGGATACTAAGCAAGTCTGTGGATGACAGAAAACTGTGAGAAGCTGTGGACTCCCTTGAAGGCAGGGAGTCTCTGCAGAGGGTGCTCAGCAAATAAGAGGACTGGGCAATCACCAACCATGTGAAGTTCAACAAGGGAAAGTGCCAGATTCTGCACCTGGTACGGGGCAGCCTATGGACAGACTGGGGAATGAGATGCTGGAGAGCAGTGCTGCAGAAAGGACCTGGAGATCCCAGCTGAGGGCCAGTTGGATCTGAGTCTGGATCAGAGTAATAAAATACTGGAATTGTCTGCCTGGGGAGGTGGTGGAGTCACCATCCCTGGATGTGTTTAAAAAAAGACTAGATATGGCTCTCAGTGCCATCATTTAGTTGAGGTATCAGGGCATTGGTTGGACTCGATGATCTTGAAGGTCTCTTCCAACCTAGTGATTCTGTGAGTCAGCAGTATCCTGGAGCCAGGAGAGAAATCCCTGAGCTTGACTTGAGCACCAGGTCAAGCACTGCCAGCCAGGCCAGGAAGGAGATTGTCCCACTCTGCTTTGAGTGGCCTCACCTTGAAGTTTTGGTGACTACAATATAATAAAGATATTAAACTATTAGAGAGTGTCCAAAGGAGGGCAACAAAAATGGTGAAGGGGGAAGCCATATGAGGACTGGCTGAGGGCACTTGGTCTGCTCAGCCTGGAAAAAACAAGATGGAGAGGGAGACCTCCTTGCAGCTACAACTTCCTCTTGAGGGGGAGAGAAAGGGCAGACACTGATTTCTTCTCTGTGCTGATGACCAGTGACCTGAAGAAATGGCTTGAAGTTGTGTCAGGCCAGGTTTAGGCTGGGTATTATGAAAAGCTTCTTCCCCCAGAGTGCTCAGGCACTGAACAGGCTCACCAGGGCAGTGGTCACAGCACAAAGCCTGACAGAGATCAAGAAGCATTAGGACAATGCCCTGAGGCACAGTGTGACTCTTGGGGATGGTGCTGTGCAGGGCTGGGAGCTGGACTTGATGATCCCCATCCCTTCCAACTCAGCTTATTCTGTGATTCTGTGACTGGGGACACAGAGCAAAACATCATTGTGACTACAGGAATGAATACAGAAATGTACAGTACAAGTACACTGAGCATTCAGTCTTTCCTATCACCTTACTTTTCTTTGTAGAAGTGTTATGCTTGTGACCCTCCTCTTCCAGACTTTCATGAAACACTTGGTTGTCCACTCAGGGAGGGACTGCTGTTTTATAAGAGGACCAGGACTATGTTACTTTAGTTCAATACAGACAGCTACTTCATAAAAGACAAGTGGTTTTGATTTAGTCTTCCGTTTATACTCATGACTCTTAATTATAGGAAGAAAGAGTCTGAAGTTTTTGCAGAGCCTTGCATCTGAAATATGATCACTGTATCTGGTGCATACATGAGATCTTAAGAGCTTGTGCAGAAGCCTGAACAAAGTAACTTTTTACAGTATGAGTTCACTGGTTTAGCTTCAGTATCACTTCTGGTTTCAAAGTTCCTTAAAAGCCAAGAGCTCGTTTTTGTTTTCACACTGTGAAATTTCTTGATTTCTTCACTCCATCAGTCCTGTTTTCTTTTTAGGGACTTAAAAGGCAGACATTGAGCCAAATCAAATTACCGATGGCATAATTACTTCCTAATACTTGAAGCATTAAGGATATGCACTGGCACAGAAGCAGCAGGATTGAACACAAGTCCTTGCAATAAAATGAAATAAATTATAGAGAATATACCTATACTGTAAGTAAAACACCATCATGCAGGAAGAGCAGCTGTCTGCAGTGCTAAGAGGAAAATTTGCAAAAGGGCAGCAGAAGTGAAACCAGACCTGAGAAGATGGAGCTGATGTGGTGAGCAACCCAAAAGTTTCAATTACTGAACTGTGAACTTCTATAGATTTGGAATATTCCTGGGCTGGAAGGGCAGATTTCCTTTCAACTTAATTTTTGGAAACAAGAATTGTTTGAAGACAGTTGGTCCCACCAACAGTGTAAAGTCTCTGTCAGTGTCTTCCAGTGTAAAGACTCTTAGAGAGAGACACAGAAACCCTTGTGGATATCTAATCAATAAGTTAAGGAAGAAAAGTAAAACCTCCTCCTGGGCACCTCAGCCTTAGCATGAGACTCCAACTCTTGTATTTATCCTTATATTAAAGTGTAGATATGATTTTATCAAAAAACCAGCATTTTGTACGAGTCTCTATTTGTTACCTGTTTTAATATAGCAAATTTTTTTAACTACTTGTGCAAGCTGAGACTCTCCTCTTTGATTTTAGCTAATGTAATTCCTTATTATCGAATGCACCTTTGAAGCATGTGAGTGAAGAGTTGGAAATAGAATTATTATTATCATAATCATAGTTATTACCTTGACAGTATAACAGTGCAAGTAAGAAGAGGTCTGGGGAGAGAAATATTTTTTATATTAACTGTTATGACCATATAAACCAATCAAGTTTTTTGGAAATTGTTTCATCACGTGAGTGGAAGGTGACTGAAACAAGGGCCTGGCTGCTCAGAAGGCCTGGAAGGTTTGATCTGCCTAAAACAGCTGAGCTAACTGATCTAAGAAAAAGAATAAACAAGAAAAGTGCTATTGTTCATTTTTCATATTTCCTATTTCTGTTCAAGAGCTCAGCTAGCTGGTCATAAAGCATTTATTGTTGAGTCAGGCTTCCTGGTAGTTGTTCGTGCTCAATTTGTCTGCCACCTGTGCAGGTGGACCTTGGGCCGTAGGTATCCACCATGTATTACCAAAGAGCAGGTTACAAATGAACATGGATGAGCATCACAAACTCCTGACTGCATCTCTATCTGTGCTTCCAAGGGCAGAGAAATTAGAAAAAAAAAAACAACCAACCCAACCAAAACCCAAAATAAAAGACAGGAAAGTGTGAAAAATGCAAGTATATTATGGAAAAGATATTTATTGGAAAAAACCAAAAAACACCAAAAACCAAACAGAATAATGAAACACTAGGAGGAAAACCACATTGGAGGAAACCTAACAACTGCAAACCTGCTGATATCTATATGGAGAAGCAGGAACTACTGCCTTCCCTGAGCATGAGGGGAAATGGCACAGTTCAGAAATCAGCAAGCAAAGTATACCATTCAGTAAATGAAGAAACACGGAGCACACATAAATGTGACAAAACATCAAAGACTTCCCATGCAAATTTTCACCCTGCCACTACAGCACTCTTCCACAACTACAGCGATCAATGCTATTTTCATGGTACCCTCACACATGCTTTAGAATATCCCAGCTCCCCACATTCAGGTGTTCTGCTTCTCCTAATTCCCTTTTGCATTAAGTACGATTAGCTTCAAGCAATCTAAGGCAGAGTATTATTATAATCTAATAATAATAACTTATTATTAAACTAATATAAAAGTAATATATTTAGACACTATAATTTTCTAAGTGCAGTCTGTGGCTGGGAGACTGAAAAAATACTATTTCTACAAATATAGGGGAAAGCATAGTAAAGGAGTCAGTCTGCAATAGAACTATTCTTAGCTTCAAAATGCGTATTTTCTTCTCCTATGTGGATGTCTCCAAATGCAGAAAAGCTTAAGTCTTAAAAACAATCACTGTATTGACTATGCATTCAGAATTACCAGTCTGATTTGACACCAAGAACATAACCTGTCTACTTAAAATGGTTTGGTTTATATATTATTTTTTTCAGTATGAACTGCTATTTTATGATCAAGATTTTTACAGCTACAAATTTGTCCTCAGCACGCCAAAGAGCTTTCCCAAGTAACTGGAAGAAAGTGAAGAATCACTCCTATTCCACATAAAGTACATGCAGAATCTGAACCAGACAGAGCAATTAATGCCTGTTAATGGTTTCTGACTTTCTTACCTTGTGCTATAAAGAGCCTCTCTGACTGGGAGAGGTAAAACCACATACACAACCAGATACTGATGAGTGCTCTGCTTAACTGTGCAAAGTTACAATACTTCTTTAATTAGGTGTTTCTTGTAGGGGTTTTTTGGTGTTTTTGTGGTTTTTTTGTCTGTTTGTTTTTTGTGTGTCTGTGTTGCTTTTAACTTACCCAAAATTCCACACGTTTACAAAGAGATCGAGAAAATATTTGTATTCATTCATATGTAGCTTTCTATTAAATGTAAAGAGTGTTGCAAAACCTAAGTTAAATAAAAATGTTTCTCCCCTAAAAATTAAACAAAACAAACCTTCAGTTTAAATTTATTTAAATTAGTTACTGAGCAGTTCTGCTATACTACCATAAACTTTTTTTCTTGTTATACATCCTAATCAATGACATAATAAATGTGTAGTAAAATTAAAATGCTGCAATAAAAATTTTAGCACAAAGGACTGGACAGAGAGTGGTCCTGTCTTTCAGCAACTGGAGCAGGCCAGTGTTGATCTGAGTATGCTGAACTACACAGAACAGTTACAGAAGCTGACAGAATAATTCTTAGCGCCCCCTTGCATTTACAAAGATATAAACTCTGATCTATTTCCTGCAAGATTCTCCATTCATTCCACAAGTCCTGTACCACTGGCTGTTGACTAGCCTCGTTTGCCTGTTACTGACATTCTGAAGACAAGTACAGAGATGTATAACAGCAAATAGCCTTAACTCCAGCAGCCAAACAGGGATATGTCACACAGAGACTCTGCTGGTACTTACCGGAGTCATCTGATTGGAGTTGTCGGGCACCCCTTAGTATCCATGACCTGCTTTATAAGCTCAACTAGGAAGCTTTTAGGTATAGTTTTCTTACGAGTCTCTCACAGGGTCATTTGTTTTTCCATACTTCATGAAATTAGTACAGAAACCAGAGATGCAAAACAAGCACTGAATCAGAGCATGTAACTCCAGGGTCTGGAGTCATGCTGCAAATAAATTGCCAGGTAGCTCCTCAAAACCTTATCCTTTCTTGACTTTTCTTAACAATTAAATGAAGAGAAAGTTTACCTACTTAAGGAGCAGATCATCAGAATAACGTATGTTCACATTTCCCATTTTTAATCATTTTGGATTCACTTTCTTTCATATCTCTCCTCAGTGACAAGCCTTACAAAGTGCATTGCATTCAGAAGAGTAGTGTAACACTTGAAAGAAACATGTTAGGAACTGCAGAAAGAACTCATTACAAATAGGGAAGAGGATCATAGACTTGTACCATCACTGAGCAAGATGGGAAGTTGAACCAACCAAGGTATATGCAACATGTTTGTTTCTGGGAGCTATGAGGCTGCCCTGCATGTGCAGGTGAAGACATCCAGGTGGTAATGAAGACACAGTCTGCTCTTCTTCAACTGATGAGGTTCACCATCAAATGAGGTAAGGGATGCAGGAGAAAAAGAGAAGTACAGATGGGTCTCCCATATGTAGACAAAAAACCTATGCAAAAGCAACTAATTCTGAACTGGTTAATGTTATGTACACTCTAATTCTGGCATAGAGGCTTAGCACTAATACCTTCAAATACAAAGAGTCCTGTTCCCAAAATGGTTTGTTACAAGACCGGCTTTCATGGAGCAGTAGTAGTGATTTCACAGAAATCACTAGCCCTCATTAACAATTAATTAGAAGAACTAAGGCCTGAATCATGCAAAGTGACAGACTGATACCACAGCTCACTAAACGTCATCAGGCTCATTTGTTATGCTTTAGTTTGTTTGGATGTCCCAGTATAAGAAAGGTGCTCTAGTATAGCACAGAGTGACTAAACCAACTGCTGGTATTCTGAACTATATAGATATTCAAAACTACAGATGAAGGCTCATTCCAGGCTCACTTAACTGGTAACTCAAATTTAAAGAAGTAATTTCCTTTAACAATAATGTTGTTAATTATACTGTTCATATTTTCCTAACTGTACAAAACCCAAACCAAATTGGAATTTCTCTCTAATTTAAAACCAGGCAGTTAACAGAAGAATGAACAAGGGATACAACCATCACATTGAAGACCATCAATACAAGCACACTGTACAAATGGCATCTCCCAGGAAAGGAAAGGTTATTCAACTCCTAAGAAACTGATCTGGAAACTCTATTTGAGAACACTAGAAAGGTGCAACACCAAGTATCCATATTATGATGGGTAAAGTCAAAAGACTGCAGTGGCTGAGGTGGCAAACTCCTGCTCCTGTCTACAGTCAAGTTTACTTCATCAATAACTTGTCTGCTATACTGAACACCCTAAAAGCAAGAATGCAAAAGGTAAAAGCAGACCTGCAGTAGACAGAAAATAATGATTTTTCAAATCACTTTTAAAGATGGGATTAAGGATACATCAATGCCTCCTAAGTAATCACGTGCCTTGTCCTTTGAAAGAGATTTCACTTTAAAACACGTAAAATCTAAAAGGTGAACTACTTTGGAAAAAATGATTCACAAATACATCAAGTATGCCTTCATTTCTAATAATACACTTCTAATCCCTTCTGCATTCTAGGAGTACATCAACTCATAGACTGCACCCCCAAATCCTGCAATGCTCTCTAGAAGTGAAAGAGAACATTTATTCTTAATGTCAAGGAGATCCAAAAGTCACTGGAGGGCTGGGGTCTCCAGTGTGCTGAAGAATCACTTCAGGTCTGAAAGTCAGGACTTGTGAGCCCTGCTGAGGCAGAATGGTTTGGAGATGAAACCTCACTGCAAGAAGGACATTAAGGAGCTGGAGTGTGTGCAGAGATGGGAATGGAGCTGGGGAAGGGTCTGGAGCATAAGTCTGATGAGGAGCAGCTGGGGGGCTCAGCCTGGAGAAAAGGAGGCTCAGGGGGGGCCTTCTGGCTCTGCACAACTCCTTGATAGGAGGGTACAGCCAGGTGGGGGTCAGGCTCTGGGTCAGGTCCCAGGGAACAAGGGACAGGATAAGAAGAAACAGCTTCAAGTTGTGCCAGGGGAGGTTTAGATTGGATATTGGCAATATTTTTGCACTGAAAGTGTGGTCAGGCAATGGAACAGGCTGCCCAGGGCAGTGGTGGAATGACCATCCCTGAAGAGACTTAAAAGACCTATGAATGTGGCACTTGTGGACAGGAGTTAGTGGTGGCAGGGCTGAGGTAATAGTTGGACTTGATGATCTTGGATTCCAACCTAAATAATTCTGTTATTTCCCTGAGTGAATCCACATGGTTAAGTGCTGTAGGTTCTGTAAAGAAGTCTCACTTAATTATTTCATTAAACTTAATCCATAATTATTTATAATTAACAATTATTGGCTTCATGGAAAAGGGGAAAAATATCCTAATACAAAACAAGTTAAGAATGGAAAACATCAAACTTCAGCTCTCAAAAATTAAAAAAACACTCAAAACTTTGGATGGTCAATACAACAGTCAAGTTGCTGAACAACGCAGTTTTATGAGTTTCAGGAGTAAGTTCTTACTTACCCGGCTTGAATGAGCTCATTGAGTTTAGCTGCGTTCTTGTCATCCATACCTTTTCAGTAAATGAGATAACACAGTGAATTAAGATTTACACTGTTAAACCCATGGCCTTCTCTGTGTCCTGTTGGGTTTTCAAAGCTATTACATTTTATTCTTACATAGGACTAATGTGCATAAATGTGCTGTAACATAGATCTCTGCAAAGTTTGCATTTTCATAACATGCAAGCTTTACATGATCCTTGACACAAAAATTACTTTTTACATATGGATTAAATTACCCTAGTTTAGGTACTACAGCCATCTTTGAACACTGGGCTTTAATCTGACACTGGGGTATTAAAAAGCAAAGCTTCTTCCTGCTCAGTTTCTGTTACTAAGGCAGCAAGGCAGAATGAAACAGTGTCCTAGTGTTTAACACAACAAAAAAGTAAATAAAAATTAATAAAGTGCTAATGCAACCCTCACTTTTTTTCTATGCATTACAGAACATGTTTTTAAACAGATATTTTGGTAACTTGATTTATATGACAGTTAGGCCCAGATCTATTTACTCAACAGTTAACCTCCCTCTGGCAGTGCTAAAAGTATTTCTGGAGTCTTTTTCTGTCTTAATAGCTCTCAGTAAGTCTTCTCCATTTCTGTGACTATGGATACCACAAGAGTCAAAAAAAAGGTGTGTGGGGGGAGGAAGAAACTGCTTTCCACAGCTACAGAGTAGACTTGTCATAAGTGGGTATAGAGTCTTGCAGCTTGAGTACATTTGGTCTTGAAGACAAGAATTTTCCAAGTGACAGTGGGCAAAGAATGTAACCAAGTCCTGAAGTTCTAAAACAACAGAAGCACAGAGGCTGCAAGCATTGCCATGGTGACTGTGTGAAATCTTACTTCCAGTCATAGCAAGAAGGGCCTCCTTGTACAAGATGTGAGTACAGGAAAGAAACACTAACACTGATTTCTGCTGACAGTGCAATGTGCCTTGCTTCTGCACCTGCTTTGTCATCAAACAGTTCAAAATTGCTTCTCCAAGCTGACCACAGCTTCTCCAATTAACACACTGGAGATCTTTAAACAAACAGAATAAAGTCAGTATGAACATTCACAACAGTCTCATTCATTAACTGCTATGACAGCAATCCCAAGTAAGGAAGTAACATAGCAAAAAAACCTTCCCAAAATCCCACAATCCTTTAAGGAATTGTACATGTTCACTCACGAACACTTTAGTGTCCATTTCACTTTACAAATAGTATGACTTCACAAAGAAGTGAAGGTATTTTGATGGTTTTCTGTATCTCACAAATTAAACAAAGCAGGTAGAAGATGCACTATGATGTAACACTGACTGTACAAAAAGCCTGGGGACAAATGAAAAAATACATGGATATAAAGGTGTATGCACATGGATTGGCACATACAGGGCATGTTCCTCTGCCCACTCTTCAAGCCAGTCATGTCAGAGCTCTTGCTGGTCTAGAAGCCATGAAAACCGTAGGAACCATGTCCTAGGGCTCATCCCCACGGTGTGGACAGTAGGGGAAGGTAGGGATACTCTCTCAGGTGAGATTCCACCTGCAGCTCTGGGTGTCCCAGCATACGAAGTACTTAAAAGAAGGCTTAAAAGAAAGACAAGGACAGACTTTTCAGCGGGGACAGGAGGAACAGGACAAGGGTTGATGGTTTTAAACCACAGGAGGGGAGACTTAAACTACCTATAATGAAAACATTTTTTATTACAAGTGTGGAGAGGCCCTGGCACAGGTTGCCCAGCAAAGTTGTGGCTGCCCCATCCCTGGAAATGTTCAAGGACAGGTTGGATGGGGGTTGGAGCAACCTGGTCTAGTGAAAAAGTGCCCCTGCCCATGGCAGGGGTTGGGACAAGATGGCCTTTAAAGTCCCTTCTAATCCAAACCATTCTGTAGTTCTGTGAGCCTAAGCTCAGGTATGTTACTAATGCAATTAATCAACTGCTAGTAAACAGCGGATCATTGTTATGGCACATACTCCTCCATCTCCACTCATTGATACAGAGAAAACCAGACTCTGGGACTGACAAGGTCAGAACCCATCTTGCTTAGCCAGTAAAGTTATTTCCAACTATGATTTGTGCCTTTTCGCCTTCAGGGTACAGTAAGAAAACATTTAGGGTAAAACTTAGAAAAAGACACCACCCCAAATTTTGACTGCATAAGCACAAATAATTCTGGGTGTAAATGCTATCATTGACACACTTAATTGCTTAGGTTTCAATAGTAATATAATAGGTCATCTAAGCTATCTATATGTTTTCCTATCACCTGTGGGAAATACATGCACTGCATTCTGCAGACAAACTCAAGAAACCTATCAAAGCAGACTAATGCAACAGACTAAGAAGGTCTGTAAAAATAAAAATATATTTAATGAAGAAGTAACACCACAGATTACAGCAACAGTCAAGAACTCAAAAGCGGAACTGAACTAGACACTGCCAACCTCAAGGGTAGTAACTTCTGATGCTATCATGTAAAAATAACCTGAAGTCATTCATACTCACATCCCCCGATCTTTTTCCTTAGTTCCCCATAGCAGATTAAGCCATACAGCTCCAGGGAAGATTTTTTCAGCCCTTGAGAAAACACTAGAAAGCAGAAAAGGTGTCAGTGAGATGCAGGTTGCAGATACTCCTTTCAACACTGAAAAGGAGAGGATTAGTATTTTCAATGATGAGACAAATCAGATCAAAGGCAATATTAAGACAGAAATTTCTGGTTCAAGAAACACTGTAATGTGATTGGTTCACCGACTTCCTTTTCATGGCATTTTTTAGATTACAGGAAAACAAAGCAGCTTACATAGAAGTTATACAATATACTGCTCATTTATATATATATATATATATATATAAATAAAATATATAATATATAAATAATATAAATAAAAAAATTATACAATATAACTGCTCAATATGCAAAATAAAGCTAATCATAATAAAGCTAGTTCTTGTATCAACTGTTTACAAATTCTAAGGGAAATGTCCAGATGCCCCCAAGGAAATGCAGACAGAACTCTTTTACATGAAAATTCAGAGGTGGATCTGGATTTTCCAGAACATTTTTTGTGCACACAAACATACCATAAGAGATTTGACACAAATTCTAGATTCTAAATTTTTACACAAAAAATTGCTGACATTTTATTCAACTTTGCAAGAGTTTTTTTGTCCTTTCTCTCCAACACACAGGACACAAACATTACTGCTAATAGGTCTAAAGATCTATGACCACAAGGACAGTGTTGTGGTTTACAAATTAGTGAAAACATTTATTCTTGTCTATTTGTCAAAACTTTAGCTCTCTTTGATCTCAAAAGCCAAGCACACATACTTCTCCTAATATTAAACCTAATCAAACTACTGCACTGATCGTTAAATGCCTTCAGAAAATTATATTCTAGACCCCACAGATACATAACTTTTTGTTATCCAAAAAACACATTATCTTCTTCTGTGGCATCTTTTTATTTTAAAAATTCTTCCATACTATGTTGGCTGCAACACTGGCTTTTAAATAAAATACTAATGGCTTCATCTTAGTGCTGTCTTGTTTTGAAAAAAGGAACTCACAAATACACCTTGTGCCAGGTAGTTTAGATACTCAAGTCCTCCTCTAGGTAACCTAAGCTCAGGAGCACAGAAGTTCATAAAGCAACTACATACTTGTAAGTACAGTATGTACTATCATACATAGTACAGTAATAAGTGTATTGTACACTAGCTTTGCATTCCTTCAGCTTCTTTCTAACCATATCCATGTCTCCTTAATGAGTTACTTTCAATAACACATTATTTTTAATTTCTAGTGAGGTTTAACAAGACCAAGTGCTGGGTCCTGCACTTTGGTCAAAACTTCCTGCAGCACTACAGGCTGGGGACAGTGGCTGGACACTGGCCAGGCAGAAAGGGAGCTGGGATGGTGATTGACAGCTGACTGAATATGAGCTAGCAGTGTGCCCTGATGGCAAAGAAGAACAATGGCACCTGGCCCAGATCAGGAATGCTGTGGCCAGCAGGACCAGGGCAGTTTTTCTTCCCTTGTACTCAGCAATGGTTGGGCACACCTTGAGTGCTGTATCCAGTTCTGGACTCCCCAATTTAGGAAGGATATTGAGATGCTCAAATGTGTCCAGAGAAGGGCAGTAAGGCTGGTGAAGAGTCTGGAACACAAGCCCTCTGGGGAGTGGCTGAGGGAGCTCGGGTTGTTCAGCCTGGAGAAAAGGAGGTTCAGGGAAGACCTTACCACTCTCTACAGCTCCCTGAAAGGAGGGTGTAGCCAGGTGGGGGCCAATCTCTTAGGCAACCAGTCACAGAAGGAGAGGACACAGCCTTAAGCTGCATCAGGGGAAGTCTAGGATGGACATCAGGAGGAAGTTCTTCACAGAAAGAGAGACTGAGCATTGGAATGGTCTGCCCACAGAGGTGGTGAAGTCACTGTCTCTGAAGGTACTTAAGAAAAGACTGGATGTGGCACTTGGTACCATGGTCTACTTGACAAGGTGGTCATAGGTTGGACTTGATCTCAAAGGTCTTTTCCATCCTAGCTGAGTCTATGATAAAGAGATTGTATTGCACACTAGCTTTGCATTCCTTTAACTTCTTTCCACATCCATTTCTCCCTGATGAGTTATTTTTAACTTGAGAGGCTTTGGCCACAAACTGTAGATGAATTAACTATCCAAACTTTTGATGATATTTAGGAGTTGTTCAAAGACCAAAAAATTAAACCACTACAAACTGCCATGATTTATACATCTTAGAATACACTGTCAGATGGACCAGAAAACTCTGGAGACTATTACTTAATCAACTAGCTAATGGGAGAACTGACATTTTTGACACCTAGAAGTCAGAAGAACTGAATCTTAGAAAAATCTGGTCACTCTGAAATACATTTCCTTAGCCTGTTATTTGGATTAGGCCACCTAGAGACAAACTTGAATCCTCTCTGCTCATTCCTAAGTAGTACGGATTTGATAAAAATCCATTCTCAATTATCATGTTACTATTACTGTTATAAAACACCATCAGCAGTTTATTTGACTTCCCAATTTTGTTTTCATTACACCAGTTGCAGGCGGAGGGAAAAGAATGGGAAGGGGAATATGGCACTGGGAATCCTAAGTTATTGAACCCATGGTACAATTTCAAACTTCTTTAAAGTGGGAGAAAATATGTCACCATTTACACTTGTATCGGACTGTTATTTGTTTCTACCTTCCCCCAAGAATTGCAAAGTGGTGCTGGGTCAGTTTGCTTGATGGAGCCATGCCTGATTAATGTTTAGGCAGTTCTCCTTGATGGTGTGCTCCTGACAATACAAAACACTTCCTTGAGGCTGGTTTATCCCCAGTATTAACAGCAAGATCTGTATTTACTATGGTGGGGTGAATTCACAGAGTAGCAGTGACATAAATGCCAGGTTTTGGGAAGTATTTTTCACAACACAAACTTGATAGGGCCATGCTAACAAAAATAAGAAGTGAGACACTGTGGGCTCCCCGTTACTGAAGGCATCCATGGCCAGGCTGGACGGGACATTGAGCAACCTGGTCTAGTGGAACATGTCCTTGCCTACGGCAGGGGAAGGAAGGGGATGATCTTTGAGGTCCCTTGTAATCCAAACCATCCTGTGGTTCTACGACTATGTTCAGTATTTATTTCCTTCTCAGTGTTTATTTCCTCACCTCTAAAAGGCAGGACTCCAACCCTTGCACCAAGCCCATTTTGGTGCATACTAACCATTGTCAAAGTCAATGTACTTGGAGATCTTGTGCCAGGTGCGGTAGTAGAAGTGCCGGACCTGCTCCTTGTTCTTCACCATGCTTGCTGGTTTGCCTTTCTTCTTGTATTTCAGGGCAATGTTGTTCTGGATAGCTTCAAAGTCCTTCCCATGCTGAAGAAAGAATAAACCAAATTGAAATACTCAAACCCAAACCTGGATCTTGTCATAAGTCAAGTCAAACAAGGTGAGGGACTTTGGGGTTCTTTGTGGGAAATTGAATTTCAATGGCCATAAACAAAATTTTTGGGGATCAAAACTCAACAGTGAAAGAATGACATTGGCTTATTTTGTTTTATATTAAATGCAATATAAATGCCAAATTAATTACTTTCCAATTTCTTTAACTGTTTCAAAATAAAAACAGTAAGATGCTATCAAATTTTAAAAAATTACCCAACTTTATTTATAAATGTAGAAGGACTGAAATCATTGATTTTCTCCCTGAGCATTCTTTACTTTCTTCTGCATTTCCCCCACCATTTCTGACGAGAGTAAATTAAAAATGTACTATATTTACCAGCTGCCCTTTTATTTACAGTACATTTCATGTTACTGTTACTAGGAGTAAAAAATTTGAGCTTCAAAAGAATTGATTTTATACACAACAACTCTTGCTATCACCAATTTTTTGTATTCAGAAAAGGTTGGAATGGATTTAAATACAAAGTACCAAAACCTCTTCTGAAAGGCAGTGCCACAAAATGAATGGCAGGAGGGACTGAACAAACTGAGTCTCAAATCTACCTTAAAATAAATTTTTAAAATTTTTCCTCACTATTCAAAAAAAATCAGTGAAGTGGTTTAGAAATTATTTGATTCCCAGGAATAGTACTGCAATTCAGAGGAATTAAAAAAAGAAAACACTGTTTAAGTGTTCATTTTGCCCACAAAATATAAGTATGTAATACCATGCCTATGATGAAAAAAAAAGATTGAAAAAGATTCACATGTGCAAAGAAGACTCTCCATCATTGCTTTTCTTTTTATTATTGGCATGCATTTCCAAAACAGATATGCTGTTGAAATAATCACAGGAACAGGATAAGCAGGAATCCATCATATATACCATAAGAGACAGAAGATATGATGTAACTCTTTCAAGTCTCTCAGACATAGGACTGAACTGACTCTAGCCTCTTCATGGCCAAAGACTAAACAGAATTCTCTTTAGAACAGATTGAGAACAATCCTGTTTGGTATTATTAGAGCAAGTGTGTTACTTTTGAAAGTTCAGATGGGGGCATTATTTAATTATATTTCATTTGAAACAGAACTCTAATTCAATAATAACTGAAATTATTTTAAACATTCATTAATAAAACTTGGAAATCTTTCCTGTGTAAGAAAAAACCCAAGAAGCCTGACACTTTTGACACGTGGCTTTGACTGACAGCTGTTTTACAGCCCCTGTATGGCCCCACAAATGCTCATCTGTAAGTGGCCTTCTGCTCCTGCCAATCTCACCCTAATCAACCTTCTTCAGGAATATCCAAACCCTAACCAAAGTCATCTAAGTCTGTTATTTTCTTCTACATGTACCTCATACAGTCCCTCAAAGAAAGTATTCTTGTCCTCTGTGCTCCATGACTCCCACTGTCGTCGGACCTTCTTCCCTTCTTCCTTCTCTCCTGAGGAGGAGCCCAGGTTCCTTGCCGCTGACTTGGAATTCCCAGCAGGATTGCTGGGAGTAATTCCTGACGTGCCACCAGGTGCAGTCCCTCCATTATCTGCTGCTGTAAAAAAACAGAACCAGAGTGAATATTAAACCAATAGGAGCATTCTGAGGTTGTAACTCACTATTTTCTCCTTTTTCACTTGAAATACAATGGGCAAATAATGAGGTTTATTTAATAGGAAGAAAATCTCAAAGCGCAAAAAATAAGGGGAAGGTTTCAGTGCTTAATTTTGTATTTCCAGAAGTAACACAGATAAGCAGGAATGTACCACGGCAGCCTCTACCAGATAACCCTCTCTGATGCTCATATGCTGGTGAGCTCTGCAGCCACTGCCCTGCAGGCAGGGGGAACTCCTAAGTGGTACTGAACAGGGAGCTGACCAATGGAGCAAAGTGATGTCCGTGAGGAAACCAGGCAGAACGTCACATCCTCATCTTTGGTCTTGATCCTACTGCCTCTGGAATAACTATGGAAAGGGAAGGATTGAGAGATGTCGACTTCAGTTCATCACATGACAGTAGATCAGCATTTCCACAATCTGATCCACAGTGTATCCATGTGATTCTCAAAGCACCACCTCTGACATGGCCCATCTAGGAAAACTCCAGCTATCCAAAGGATGGCAAGTCTCAACCCATTCTCCTTGCCCAAATCCTGCTGCGGCTTTCAGAAAAAGGCACAAAAGTGTAATCTTGAATGTCTCTTTGTCAGTTATCAGAAGATTGGAAATACTAAAATGAGAATAATGCCTGATAAGTAAGAGAGAATTTGATGTTTACTCAAGTAGGGACCTGGAAAGAAAATGGGATGGAGGGATCTACAAACAAAACACCATGCGTAGTTTGACACTGTAGTACAAATACAGAAGCCAAGGTCAACTCCCCAAAATGCACTCATTTTCTGTAAAAATATAACCATTCCCATTAACTTATATTTCCAAAATAAATTATTTTGAATTTTATTTAAAAAAAATATTTAAGATTTGACTGTCCTTATTGATGTAGACATGTACTTAATAAAAGAGAAGTCTTTTAACACTAAACATTGATTGCTCATTATAAAGAATGCTCATTACACGTTCCTTTTCTCCAGTTACTGAGCTTTATGGTTTGTGTTTTACCTCATGTTATGCTTGCCTTAGTTGATTTGCTTATACACCCAGCTTGTACAATACAGCAGTCCCAACTGCTTTTCCCTAACTTTTAGATATATCAGCATAATTCTCTCTTTCATATTTAGGCTTAAAAAGTTCATTTATTTTTTCAAACTCAACTTCATGAAGCAGGGTTTTTTACCTGACAAAGCCAGTGTTTTATAAATACATACATATATATATATCATTCAAGAACACAGTGATCCCACTTTGATAATTCTAACAGTACTTTTTAAAAAAAGTATCAGAAGAATCTGCTGTTACAGGCCCACTATGCTTTAGAGATCTAAAGATTTTTATGTAAATCTTAACAAGTCAGTTGCAATTTGAAAGGAATTCCTTTGGGTGACAAAATCATATTTCTCCAAATACTAGAGAAGGTGGCTTGCTCAAGCAATGGAGAATATTTGAAATCAGACCTGGAAGACAGCAAGATGTGTGAAAGTGCATTTTTTCCTGTGTACAATAAATATTTACTTGATATAAAGTATGATACTGTGACCACTTTGTTAATGGTTTATTTATTAATTTATTTATTTATGGGGGTGACTATTTTGAAGAAAATTAATGTCACTACAAGGAAGCACATGAGGCAAGACATGAAAAAGCATTAGACATTTAGAAGAAAATGCACTTAGAAAAACCTCAAAAAATCTTTCTAAAATCTTCATCAGCCACTGACAAAATAATTGAAAATTAAGCAATTTAATTCTTGCACTGTAGAGGTAAATTCTTTAAGAAAACAGAAACCTCAAGAAAAAAAAACTGAGTACTTTAACAGCTGGCTGAGAAGAAACCAAACACAGACACAGAACTGTCACTTCTTGATTCTGCAAATGTGAGACTGGAATATCACAGTTTGCTCAGAACTTAAATACAGATCTTTGGTCAAGAAGGAGACAGTCAAACACATCAGTCTCCCCTCTATCTCTATCTCTATCTCTATCTCTATCTCTATCTCTATCTCTATCTCCCCTCTCCTCTTGCTACCAACTCCCAGAAGAAGAGAGATCCTTTATCAGAAGACAGCTACAAGATTTCAGTCCAGAGTCACTATTCTGGATCACTTCTGAGAAATTCTTCAGAGGAACAATGAGTGCAGGATTTGGGGGTTTAATCTGTGCGCTGGGTGGTTATTTTTTGTTTGGGGTTTCTACATTTTTTTATTTATTTTTTTTTAATACTTACTCAAGTAAATAAAGTCCTAAATCAGCTGCCTGAAGAACAGATCTTGCCAAGAATTTTCTAAAGATTGTTCAGTACACTTGGTACACATTAAGTTTTCATTATTAAAAAGCATAAGAAGCTAAAGTGTCAGTGAAGATTTTATGGTCTTATTAGAATTTAAAGTTCAGTACATTTACATTTCAGTTGTAGGTAAGATGGACTAAAGAGTTCTACTGGACATGCTGAAGACTCCATGGATTCCACTTCTACACAGAACATGTAGCTCATAATTAATTTTTTGTTCCTTTATGCACACTTACTATTTCACAATAAAAACTATAGTCCTGGGAATTTTATCAGAATCTTTTTTGTTTTAAACTCTTATAAATTACCATCCAGACAACTGTTCAGAGTATTGTATATGAAGATCTAAAAATCTGAATAACCTGTTACCTCTACAGAGCTCTTATGTGCCATTCAATTCTGCCAGGAACAAAGGGGTTTCAAACTTTCTTACTACTGTGCATAGTAGTATTTATTGCCGGGTTATCCCAATCCAACCTAGAGTATACTGAACCTTGGTATGGCAGTGGAACGTACTGTATTTTAAAACATAAAACTATAGACCAGTTCGGGATAAAAGGCAAAAACAAAATGAGTCATACATCAATACATTACCCCCCATAAATTCATTACCACAATCTTACTGTATGCAATTATTGTTACATAGAAAACAGTTAACGAGCTTTCATCCCCCTACTAATGACTGATGATTCTATGATTAATTCCCAATAATGGATGATTTAAAACTTCATCAGTGCATTAAAACAAGAAGCTCCCCTGAGGCCTGTTATACCATTACTGCTGCAGAATGCTGGGGAAAAGGAGGGGGCTCACTCTAACAATCTGCTCAGGAGCTTGTTCAATGTAAAGTCTTTTATAGAAAAGACAAGACAAAGACAAGCTGGACATTGTCACACTGTCTACTCATCTTGTATTACCCAGCCGGTGACCTAGACATCCACACCATTACAGCTATAGCAACTCCTTCCCTTCGCTCCAGGTGCACCAGAGCACCAGGACCTGTGTACAAAGTAGTCCTTTGGATACATAAGTTCCCACCATTTTCCCTCGGCTTTCAATACACAGTTTGCAAAGACTTCAGTTTTTTGTACTCAGTATTTGAACTGTAACCCCAACGAAATCATGGGTCAGAACACCAGTGTTCCAGAGAAACTAATTCATTCTTTTTGTCCAGTGTTCTCTACCCACCTATGAAAACTCCATTTATCTGTGACTAGCATAATATCATCTCAAACTACATTCCCATGGAAAAAGCTGTCTTTGTAATTCTAATCAAAACATAAACACTTGCAAAAATTTATATAAAGAGATTTAAAGACTGCAGTTTAAGAATCTGATATGGAAATGAACAATGGAACACATATGTTTAAAATAACTGAGATACTAATAGTATCAGGATCTCATCATGATTACTGCCACAAGTTCTTCCTTCTAGGTAGCATCACAGAGTTTGCCTTTCAGTCTTCCACTGACAGCTCTTACAGGCCACCTGACCCATATCTTCCTTGACAGATTACACACATACAAAAGCTGGAATCTCCAGAGTAAATTCTCACTACACCCTTGTATCCCACAACACAGGCTGGGTTACAGGCTTAGCTCACAACATCTTAACTTCTTCAGGAGTCACCAGTCACTGTAGGTGGAACATTCGTTTGGGAATACCTGTATAAACAAGATGGTGCATTCACACTCTTGCCTGCCACAGTTCAACTGCCGGATGTTAGGACTAACTCACTCCTCAAAGCAGGGGATGCAAATGCCAACTTGTTACAGACAAGCTCCCTGCAAGTCATTACTTCATTTTGAGTGCTAACTTTGTAACTGGAAAGGAAGTTTCTGCCCTGCCTCCACAGGACATAGCATGGACTCCTGAGAAGGGCAAGTCTAGAACAGCTTGCGTCTTACTGCACAGTTATACCATATGGTGTTCTTGTGAATTAACATCCAAAGTTTGAAAGAGAGAACCACAAAATATTCTGAGTTGGAAGGGACCCGCAAGGATGATGGAGCCCAGCTCGTACATAAATGGCTCATACAGGAACTGTACCTTTGACCTTGGCATTCTTAGTACTGTGCTCTGACCAACTCAGCTAATCTCAGGCTCAGCTGGTAACTGTCCTACATGGACAGTGATAGCCTATCTTCTCCTAACTGTTACTAGTTAGAAAATTAGAGGTAGTTGAAAGTGTTTAAAGCATCCACAGTATCAATTATCAACCAGAGCCTTCTAACAAAAAACCTACACTGACAGGCTGCTTCTCTGTGGATGGGGATATGTTTAGTATACAATTTATCAAAGGCAGCACCATCTAAGTTAACCAAGAAGAGCTCTAAAAAACTCCCATGGTTTAGTATATGTTTGGTCACTCCCCCATTTCCTGTAAATCACTATTCTCTCACTCTTCCCAAAGAAAACACCCATAAAGCTCAGTATGAAGTTCCACTTAATCCTGCAGCTGTGCAAGTTTGCAAGTATGTATCTGTCAGAGCTCAGTACCTATTGCACAGGAGGAGAAAATCCTCCTCTTGCAGTATGGGATGAGATACTGTAGAGTCCTGGTCCTGAGCCACTTCGAAAGGGAGGGAAGGAGAACTGGGGTAAATGAGATGGCAAAGAATGAATGAAAGCATGTCAGGGTAGGATGGAAGGAGAGGTACCAAGCACAAGTGAGAAGGATAGGTTTAAGGAGAATTTCAGAACAAGGGACTGTGCCAGTAATTTTTAAACAGGGATTCATGTCCTAGAAAAATAATGCTGGAGGAGTAACATCTCAGATGATTGTTACAGTATATTCTGCAACATATGAACTCAGGAAGATACAATAAAACACATTGTAAAGATATATATCAGGTATTTTGGTACCTACATCCTCTCTACAGCAGAGTAGTTGATCTAATGTTTGTGCCGAACACGAAACTTTGGCACGCTGAAACAAAGTAGGCTGCTTTTTAGCAAGTTCTATACCATGCAAGAAGATGGAATGCTTTCATTCAAGTAAAGTTTCAGCAGAATAAGTCCTTTTTCAAAAAAGAGCTGCTTATTACCACAAAACAAACCCAAATACTTGTTTGAGCCATTCTACACATTTTAGAATAAATGCAGAACAGCATGAAAGACATCTTCAAGCTTCTGCTCATCACCATTAGGCTAGTCCTCCTGACTTCAGACTTTCTGCATTCAGAAAATGGATAAAAACACAGAAATGGGAATACTCTACTCTAGTTCAAGCTACATCTACAGCACGTGATAGCAATGTATTCCCCACCGCCTTTTACCAACGTGGTCACAACATACATGCACATACATATTCCATCCTCTCTGGCTTCATGGACCAAAGCCCCAAAACACAGCACCTCAACACATGCTCAGCAACCATGTGGCATGTTGGTGTTTGAGAAGCAAACTCAGAAATCCCTTTTTCAGAAACCTTAACTTGGTCTGCATCTCTGCCCTCAACAAGCCTCCCTGCAATGGAACTCACACAACAAACTGTCTCAACACCACCAGTCCTTCAAGTTCCTGCTATGGCTTCATGCAATTACTTGAAGACTTCCTTTCAAGACTTCATGCTTCAAAAGTCCTGCATCAGTTGAGGTGTAGACTATGACCTTGAAAATGCAATTAAAAGGTAACAAACAGTTGAAAAGAGTATTATAATAATTCTAAAAAAATTAGAGATTTCGGTATTTGTGCAGGTAATTTGATAAAACTTCCACAATTCCAAATGGATTGGCTACTGAAGTGAAATACTTTCCAAACTTAATTTTACTGTACTACTTCCAATGTAATTTTTGCCCTAAACTCAAGAGTGCACCTCAATACACAAAATCAAGAGGCAGAATTCAAAGGTGCAGTTAAAGAGAACATCAGGGCAATCTGACTATTAGCAACATGTTTACACACTCCATGAGGCATGAGGCAGTACTTGGGAATTATTATGAGCGAGATTCCCTGAACAACAGTAAGATAAAGTTGAAAAGTCAGCAGCTGCTGAGTGGCACACTCTTTTTAGAGTTTACAGCCAAGTTTATCAATCATTTGTCTGCTACAATTAAGGACGCTAAAAGCATGAATGCCAGAAGTAAAAAGGAATTTGCAACACACAGGAAAAAAATACTATTTTCAAAACTTTTCTGAAGACAAACCAATGCCTGCTGGGCAACTACAATTTGAAAGAAAGCAAGTGCATTGATCACACTCTTTAAAAACTGGAGTTTCCCCTTCAGAATACAAAGGTTCTAGAAGCAGAATCATTTCAATAAAATGTTAAGAATTACACAACATTATTGAATGCCTATGACAAAAACAAGTTTCTGGTTTCACTGGACCAAGCACAAGCATGCCACTCCAGCTGGCCACTGTCAGAGTTACTTGTGCACCCATCTCCTTGACTTTGACATAAACAATGCAAAAGCTTCCAGGTTTAGAGCTGGTACACTCCAGCTTTTCATCATTTTTATACTTACAGAGGGATGAGAAAGTTAGTGGGACAGCTAATGAAAGGATTTAAATCCAATCTTTACTAGTTATCTCCACCCTTCCATTCATTCTCTATCAGAAGCTGGCTCTGTGAAGCATCTTGGTCAGAACACTATGAATTCTGATCATAAAGCATTCTACTAGGGAGAATTTAGACAAGCCTGGAAAACCTCTCATTATGCATCTCTGAACATAAAGAACTCAAATTAGAAAGGATCCCGCTCCATGGCTCTCTTCTCCAAAATCTGACAATTATAATCTCAACCATATCAGAGAATTCAATTGGACACATTCATACCAGATCTGGCCAGACAGAGCTGTGGCTGGTCTTAAAATTGAAAAAGTAAAAGCACAGTCGTAATTCTACCACTGTCACTCCTGAAGAATTGAAGAAGTTCTCCCAAACCTGATAACATGGTACAGTGATTGCAAGCACTATCCATGACTGGTTACTGAGACAATATTTTTGGTTCTGTATGTAATTTTCTTATGTTTCTTTTGGAATCTGAATTGCAAAAATGAATGAAATTTCTTTTCCTATTGTGTTAATACTCCTAGTTAAAAATGATTCTGCTGCTCTAGAATTGGAAATAAATGTTCACGTACAAATACACAAACATGGATATACACTTGCACAAACATATATGTACTTCCAAATCAATGGAATAATTTCAAATGGACATATTCAACTTGTGAATCATGGACAAGACATATTTCAAAGAAACACTTCCCCGCATCTAATACTATTTACAATTCTAGAATTAATTATACGTAGCAAAACACTCCTGGGTATTCCATTATTTGGTTTCACGTAAATGCAAGAAAAATTAGGAAGGCCTTTCTGTTCTGTCCTCTACCACCACACAGAGCTTTCATTTAACATTCAAGAGATTAGAGAGGACTTACAAAGGTATTTAGAAATACTTTAGTCAATTATACCAACTGTCAAGCAACTGAGTTCAAGAACATTTTTCTGATATAACAGTAACTAAAATATCCCAACTTGCACTGCTTTATTACTGCAATACAAAACTATCCTAAATTGCAATGTTTACTTAATGCCCAGCATATGCACACCCCTGAGATGGACAAGAGTGAGATAACCTCCAGAACACATTTATGCTACATGGAATTGTACTTCAATTTAGCAGACAAGGGTAAATTTCATTATTTTAAATGTTGATGCAATCTTTGAGTGCTATTTTTCTCAAAAAATAACAGAAAATAACTTGTACTTGAGTACTTTAGCATGATATCCAAAATTAGGTTCAAGTGCAGCTCAACTGCAGTGCTGTCATCTAGTCACTGCTGAACATACACAATAGCACCAAAATACTCAAATATCCCTGCTGCCTTCCAGCTATTCAAGTTAGAAACAGCTACGAAAAAAACCCAAAATCAAACTCTTGTCTCCAACGCTAAGTGAAAAAGCAGGTGTGTGTATGTCTGCACCTACAGACTTTCAGATGTATATAAACCAATCCTAATAAAAACTCTTATCACATAGATGCCCAAACTGTTCTGAAACAGTGAAACAGGACTCCCAACACCTTAGAAACAAATATGTCAATATGCGTATTTCATTGCTGTTTCTAAAACAGTTATTTGGATAACAGAAATAATTGGGGGAAATCACCAACGTCTTGGGGGTGGGTTTTTTTTTTTCTTTGCTAAATAGCACCCAGTGGATATTTTGTTACTATCCAATAACAGAATTCAGAGTGCAGCCATCTGATTACACAGCTAGTTAGACTCTGATTTCCTAATCAAAAACACAGGAATTTCCCAAAACTCGAGAGAGATTAAATAAAGACATTAAAGACTTGCTTCAATAATGCAGAATTTTTCCTCCTCCACATAAATATCCAGACCCCCCATTTCTTGAAGTGCAGAGAAGATAGTGGGCAGGAGAGAAGCTGAAGCTTTGGGACACAAAGAAGATTTCAGCCATTAAAAACAAGCCCCAAAACACCTTCCCAAAATCAAACAAAAGATGGCATCTACAGAAAGAGAATAACAACCCACAGCCCCACAGGTGCCTCCCCTCTTTGCCATCCCCCTTGCCTGAATGTTTTTAGGGTGTCAAAATACAGTACCTTTGCCTTTCCCGGTAGTGCTGCTGCCAGCCGAGGAGGATGCCTGAGAATCCTTCTTCAGTCTCTTGCTCTGAGGTCTAACGCTGGATCTGAGAAAATGATGCTGGTCCTGGCTCTGGGAGGGCTGGAGAGAGGCAGGGGCCTGTGACAAGTTGGGGTTCGGTGGAGGGCTGCTGGTAGTGTTGCTGTTAATGATCTTCTCTTCTTTCTTTGTGCTGCTGCTGCCTGGAGCTGCCTCTCCTCCTCCTCCTGCCCCTTCTTCTTCCAGGGACTCCTCATCTCCTCCTGCTCTCTTGCCCAGCTTTTTCACCCCTTCCTCCCCGCTGCTCTCTCCCAGTTTCACTGTCATCCTGCGGTGGAGTAGAGGGAGAAAAGAGGCGATCACACAGTAAGGCCAGGGAGCCCCCCAGGGAGGCAGAGAAACCCCTGGGCTGAGAGGGAGAAGTTTAGCTGCAGAAATTCCTCTCAACATGGCCGCCGTTGTTTGTTACTAAATCCCCTTTCGTTTGCTGTCCCGACCCAACAACCTGTGCCGAGGGCGGGAGGGGGAAAGCCCCGCCACAACCCCCCCGAAACCGGCCCAAACGGCAGCCAGGGCCCCCCGGTAGCCCCTCGTCTCCGTCCCGAAGGGCTCCGGGCCGCCTTTGGCCGAGAAATCGCCCGGTCAAACTCGGGCGTGTGGAAGCGCTCGCCAGCGCTGGAAGAGAGGCAGCCGCTGGGTCGGCGGAGCAGAACGGAGCGGGGAAGTGCTACTCCCCCATCCCATCCCATCCCACCCCTCCGCGGCTCCCGGGCCCGGGGCTCTCCTCTCTTCTCACCGCGGAGCCGCGGCCCGGCCCGCCGCGGGGGGGGGATCCATGCTCCTGGATGCGGCGGCGGCTTCTCCTCCTCTCTGTGTGTGTCTGGGGCTGGGACTGGCCGAGACTCCCGAGGTTCCCGCTCCCCTCCGCCCCCACCCCGCACCTCCCCGCGCTCCTTCCCGCTGGGCAGCCCCGACCCCACCGCCCTCGCCGACGGCAGCACCGTGGGCCGGGTCTGTTCTGTCACCGTGAACGGGCAGGGACCAGCTCCCCATGCCGGCACCTCTGCCCGCCGCCTCTGCTGGGAGAGAATTAATGCCACCCCATTCTTTTTCCTCTTTTCATTATTTTTAATTTGGAGGGCAATAAACTTCGTTGGCACCTACAGCTGTTGCGTACCCTTGCTTCGTTGCTCCTGGCCATGCAGAGACCCCGGCCAAGCAGGACAGCCCTGAACCTGAAAGCATTCCTAGGCGTTCAAAGGCATCTGTCAACTTTTGGACCTGACATTGGGACCAGTTGCTGGGATGACCACTTCCTGTGCTGACTTCATAAATCCCCTCAATTCTGAAGACTTTTTTCAAATACTTGGAGCAAAATGTCAGATATGACACAAGCTTAAGGCATTAAATCACATTATCTGTTTAAACCCAACAGCTTTGGTTTTCCTTAAAGACTGTAAAAATATTACTGACACATATCTAAAAGAAGTCAACTTCCAAATAAGAGCCAGTTAGAGCACCCAGCAAGAAGCAGCACTTGGGATGCAGCTGCCTTGATACCATGGCAGGAACCACCATCCAACTTCCATATAGGGAAAAGATAACCAACACGAGGAGGAAATTCTGAATATCACAAAGATTGGAATGACTACAGATTATGCTGACACCAGGATAACAAGGTTCAAAATAAAGAAGACACATCAACAAGGTTACTGCTTACAGGTTGTATTCTTACTATTAAAATTATATTGTTCCCTCTAATTTTCAGCTAAACCACTGAATCCATCCAGAATTGTGTTAGGCAATGTTTCACTCCTTGAAAATGCTCAATAAACTGATGCTAGAACTGTGGATCTAAACTCACACTGAAATTTGGTTATTTATTCATCTGACAGCTCCCTAGTTACAGACTGGTTCTTCACACAGCAAAATCTAACAGTTTCTAGTTATTTTGAGGACAGAAATCTTCCAATTCTGACAGTGTGTGCTCAAAAACTTCGTGTAAGCAAGGCTCAAATATTTTCAAGCTTGGTTTTGTTACTGCAAATTAAACTATGCACCCACCCACTGTCCTTCCCCAACAATTAGTGAGGGAGTAACAAAGACATACTCCTTGGGGACAGCTCCTTACAGGACCCGAGTATCACACTCCAAGATCTGCCCCACTTCTCAACTACTGGCTCCTTCCAGTACTCTGCCTAACCCCTACATGCAGTTTCCCCGTTATAGCAGCTTTATCCTTTCGTTTTCATCTTTTTCCTCCTTTCTCTTTTTCTCCTAAAGTGAAAAGTTCTTCAGCCTTGCTGCTTTGGTCGTCTACACCCTCATGGTCGTCCCTCCGCTGCCTCCCACAAGAGCCGCAAAGACCCGTTCCACAAACGCGGCCGGCCCGGGCGGGAGAGCGGGGCCGAGCCGGTCTCCCCAAGGCCAGGTGCATCCCGCCCCGCAGCCTCCAGCCCACTCCCCTGCCTCACCTGCCGCATCAACGCCGTCACGCAGCCTCCGCGCTCCGGCTCCCCCGCCGGCGGCTGCCTCGGCTGTTCCGGCACCCGCAGCCCAAGGCACACCCGGGCTGCGCTCAGACCCGCCAGCTCTGGAGGAGGCCGGCGCGGAGCCCAGCGGCCCTCCCAGTTTTGCTGGCGGTGGCAACCCCGCTCCCGGCTG
This sequence comes from Parus major, assembly GCF_001522545.3. Classification (NCBI taxonomy): domain Eukaryota; kingdom Metazoa; phylum Chordata; class Aves; order Passeriformes; family Paridae; genus Parus; species Parus major. Next base: position 260,949 of record NC_031783.1, read on the forward strand.
TTGGGCCGACCGCTTCCCCGGGCTACTCCGAAACCCAGCAACAGTCCCAGCACTGCCAGACTCGGCCGGACTTGGGCCGGGCTGGAGCTGTGGCGGTTCCGGTTCCTCCTCGCCCTGCCCTGGCCAGGGGCGGGGCCGCGGCGCGCGGGCCCAGCTGAGAGCGTCTGCGCTCCCCGCCCCCCAAACAACGCACTCCATTGGCCGGCGGCGAGCGGGAGCGAGGCGGGGGCGGGGCCGCGGCTGCGGCCCCAGCGCGAGCCAAACAAAGCGCGGCGCGGGGCTCGTGACGAAAGCTCCGCGAGGAGGAAGAGACGGCAGCGCGTGTCCGCCAGGGCCGGGGTGAATCCAAGATGTGGCTGTTGATTGGCTGAAAGAAAAACCAATTGAGAGCCCTTTCACCGAGACCTTCGTACCGGGCCCAGGATTCCATTGGCCAGGGAGCGGGTGATTTGCATGCGGCGCAGTATTTGCGGCTGGTGGGTGGGGGTGCTGTGGCTTTACCCTGCTTCGTCGGCTTTCGCTTAGCGCTTCCCCCGGGGCCTTCCTTCTCCCGCACAGAGCGGGCCAGCCGAGCTGGGGCTTGCTACCTACGGAAATCGTATTGGGCCGGCAGTACTGTTAAGTCTCGCTCCCTTTGCTGGGACCCTGGGAAAAGTGTGGGGCCGCTCTTACTGGAGCAATTGGGACGTTCCTGGGCTGTATGTGGAAACAGGCACCCCATGTGAGGCCCTTAGCTGGACCAGGGCTTGCTGCAGGGCATTCTTCTTTTCACAGCGGGGGCTCCTTGATGTGGACTCATACTTCTATGTGGTGCCTTCACGTTAACTACTAAGCAAGATAATTTAAAAAAAAAATCTTAAAACTGATAGTGTGCGAGATGCTCATCCCTTAATAACGTGTTTGTGGAAAGAACATTCGATCATCCTCTTTTTTGATCTTTATAACTCTCATAGCAGGAAAAGCCTTAGTCCTCTTCCGAGGAAAATCTTTGTAAGCTTAGAAATAAAGTCGTAACTAGTTAAATCACATAATGATGTCTAAATTATGAAAAATTTGGCTCCCGTGGAGCATGTTGTAAGTAATTGTCTATGATGATTGGAACATGTCTTGAGCACTGTAAATATGCTGTAAAGTGTATTTGTGAGTAACTGAATGGAATTTGTTTAAAAAAAAGTTTGTCTCCAATGCCTAGCTTTGCATTTAAATCTACATCTTAATTGTTTGGGGGTTTTTAAGAGAGTATTTTTCAGTTTTGTTATAATCTAGCACAAGATCATATGGCTTATTTTTGCTCCTTTGTTTGGCCACAACTAAATTCAACAATACTGTTAGGAAATTATGGTTCTGCATCTCCACTACCAGGTATTTCCATAGTGCCTTCCTGAGAGATGTCGAGTTACATTCAGCTCTCCAGCTGAAGGTTTCCATTCTCTCTGCATGTAAATAACTTTCCATTCTTGAATAGCTTCATTTCCTCCAGTGGACTGTTAAGGTGTGAAATTGCTCATGTGTCTAAATGTTTGTGAGAGAAAAGCTGACTCAAAAGGAGTTGGACAAGAGCTGAAAGGCAGGGGGTAGGGTGAGACGTCAAAAGGCACTTGAACTTCCATTTGTTCGGTTTTGATCACAGCACTTCCCCGCTATTCTGTTTTTATAGACCTGCACAACTACAAAATGCAAATAATCTTCCGGTGTTTGTTGCTGTGGTTTTCTAGGCCAGGCAAGAACATTAACTTGGATTTGTCCCACATCCTGAGTATTTTAAGGTATGAACAAATTATGTTTTTACTAGAAAATAGAGCAAGCAATGCAGAACTGTTCAGCAGAAGGACAAAGTTAGTACTTTAAATTTATGTTAAATTGTTTTTAATTTTGCATCTAATGTGCATGGTCATTGCAAATTATAACATGGAAATACTCTTCCAAAGATCGTAGATGTAAAAGCCACCAATATAGTGAATGTTCTGTATTGTGCTTTTAGTTTACTTAGAAGCTAGTACATTTCATTCATAATTTATTTCTTCTTAAAAGGCTCTGAAGTTGTTTATTCTGGCAAAAAAATAACGGATGATCTTTGTGTTGTTAAAGCAATTCTTTCCCATGCAGGTAAGAGGATTTAAATCAGGACAGACTGCTATTGTTAATCCCTTATTGCTTGCAGAATAGGAAGTACCTAGTCCTCCAATTTTGTTTTTCTCTTGTTGTGTGAGGTCAAGCTCTTAGGGGAAGAGAGGAAATGGACTGTGAGCAACTGCACTACTGCAGCCAGTCCTGGGGCTTTAGGGACTTGGAGCTGTTAGGCATCTTTTATGATACCAGGGACTTGGAACTAGATGATTTTTAAGGCCCCTTCCAACCCAAACTATTCTGTGGTTATATGATTTTATGAGTAGATGGGAAGATATTAAGATCCTAGGATTTCACATTCACTTGTCTATTTATCACAGAAGCAGGGCTTCTCTGTTGAATATTGAAGGGCAGGAAAACTTTATTTCCAGTTAAGCCTGCACAAACGCAGGTATATAGTTTAGTTATTGGGAAAAATTCTGTGTAACATTGAATCAGCCAATTCTGAGAGCTGTAAAGTGGTCACTTGAGCAGAGTGTCAGTGGGTTGTTTAGACTATTTTTATTCTAGCCCAGAAAGGAATGATAGACTAGATGATTTTTTGAGGCTTCAGCTGGTTGTGTGTCTCTGCTTGATTGTATCACATAGTTGCAGTAGTTTCCAGAACAGCCTGGTTGTCTGAGAAAACAGGGCATCTCCACATGGTCTGCTCAAATCCTCAACTTTTTGTCTGACAAACTCAAAGCTACAGTGGGCAGAGACAAGAGATGAATTGCTGATTGCTTTGGGAGTGGCACCTGAGTGAACTAAAGGGGCTATTGCATGTTCAAGGATCCACCATGAAGAGATGCCATAAATGACTGTTAGAGCTGATACCTTTTAAGGGAGAAGATAGAAAGCTCCAGGAAACAGGACTTTGTCAGTTCTGCTGCTCTGGTCTACAGGGGTTGCCGACTCGTTACAAGAAGGTCTAAAGCTAGTATTTTGCCTCTCTACCTGAAGCCTACCCATAATTCGATTAGGTATACAACGTGTTTCAATACAGTGTGCTCTCACTATGTACTTTTTCCTATTTCCTACCAAAACAGAGTGTTGCTGGTTGTTGTTGTTGTTTGTTTGGTTTTTGTTTTTGTTTTTTTCTGGAAGAGTCCCCTTGTATTTGGGAAAGGAAACTGATAAAACACCACATAAACTACATGTTACACATGGCCAGTCAACCTTGAAATATGCAGGACCTGCTTGCCATAGCTGTACCAGGTGTGTCTGCCTTTCATCGGCTTGCATAGAAGTGTTGTGACTTCAGAGGAATTACAACTGACTGTGGATAGGACAGTGCTGTGAGGATTTGCTCTTGAATTTTTTCAACCTTTTTGAAAGCAAACCTGGCTGTTAGGGCTGGCTGCAGGCCCAATGGGGGCAAGAGCTGGGAATGGAGCTGGGCTGTACCTGACATGGCTTGTAGATGGCGTGCTGAGGAGGTGCAGGGTGGTAGGAAGGGCTTTACGGGTTGTCTTCATTTAGATGTTACTATAAAAACTTGGTCATTAAGTAAAAAACTTTTTCCCCCAACACTCAAAGAGCCGCTGAGCTCCGGGCGGTATAATTAAATATTGTTACGATATGCGTTCACGGAGGTTCACCTGGATCACGCTCCGTCACAGCAGGTGCTCGATAGCGTTTGAGGCCGGGAGGATTTGGGGAAGGATCTCGATTCTCGGGGCGGCGGCACAGTCCATCACCTGCGACAGGAAGAGTTCCTCACAGGTCAAGCCACCAAACCCTGAAGACGGCTCTGGGACCCGCGGACAGCGCAGCAGCCGTCACTCGCGGGGACCGCGGGACCACCGCCAGACCCACTGCGCTCGGCACTTTCCGCCACTCTCCGTGTGCTGCCGGGAGGCTTCGGCCATTCCCGCCACCCCTCGGCTGCACTCGGCAATTTCCGTTCCGGCTCGCCACGTTGTCGGGGTAACGCCAAGCATCGCGGAGCGAGTGCGGCCTGCGGCACGAGCGGTGAGCGCGGGGGTGGGACAGAGGGCGGCGGGCGGCGGGCTCTGCCTGCAGCAGCCCGCGGCGTGTCGGCTGGCTCTCCATGGTTGTATCTGCGTCCGGTTCGCGGCAGCGGGGTCGATCGCAGTCAGCCGGAGGTGAGGGGCCCTCGAGTTGCTGCTCGCGGGCGGCGGGAGCTGGGGTGGGGGCGGCCGAATCCACCCGCGGGCGAGAACGTAGTGGCGTGGCCCGCGTGTTTGCCCTCTCGGAACCGGGGAGTTCTTGGAGCCCCCTTGTTCTGTGCCGGCGAGTGGCGGTCACGGCGCGGAGGAGAGACTCGGGCAGGGTTCGCTCCACTCCAGGAGCTGCTCACGACAGCAGCAGCCTGGGCTTTGCCTGGCACAGGCTCCCCACCCCTTCTCCCTTTGTGCCGGTCCAGGATTCAACTGGGTTTTTACTTAATCTGTTTTATTAGTTAGAGAAGATTGTACATAGTCATTAACTATCTTTTTGTTGAACAGAGCAGTTTGGTGTGGGTTTTTTGTTGTGGTTTTTTTTGTTGTTGTTGTTTGTTTGTTTGTTTGTTTTCCTGGGGGTGGCTATTTTGAACAATTGCAAGTTTAAAAACCAGCATTTCTTATAGGTAGGGATTAAAGGAAAAACCTCTGCTTTTGCTTTGGTAACTGTTGAGTCTTGTCAGAGAGTCTTTCAAGGCAACTTGGACAGTGACCCCTTCCACAATGTGTGTCGTGACTGGGGGGCATGAGAGTGCAAAGCTCTACAGGTACAGCAAACAAAGCTGGTATCAGCCTCGCTTAAATGTGCTGATAACACTGTGACAGATCATAAAAGCAGCTTTTATAAAGTATTGTCCTCAAAGACAGAATAGCTTTTTTTTTTTTCTCCCTGAGCATTGATGATTTTTTTGTGAAATATGTGTGCACGTTCTGGCTTGCTGCTGTCATTTGCAGTTATTAATGTTGTCTGTAGTGTTCATCTCTGTGAATCTCATTAAGTTCAACAAAGCCATGTGCAAAGTTCTACACTGGGTAGGGGCAATCTCCATTACCAGTACAGTCTGTTCAGATTGAGAGCAGTCCTAACGAGAAGACGTGGGGTACTGATGAATGAAAGACTGGAAATGACCTGGCAGTGCACACTGGCAGCCCAGATACCCTGATGTCCTGGGCTCATGCCCCCAGCGTGGGCAGCAGGGAAGTCTGCCCCTCTGCCCCGGTCAGGTGAGACTTTCAGGTGTACCTCGAGCTCTGGGGCTCCAGCGTAGGAAGGACATGGAGCTGGTGGAGAGAGTCCAGAGGAGGCCACAGAGATACTCCAAGGTCTGGAGCCACTCTGCTCTGGAGACAGGCTGGAGAGCTATGGTTATTTAGCCTGGAGAAGGCTCTGTGAACACCTCATTGTGGCCTTCTAGTATTTTAGGAACCCATTCAGTGCCAGTGCCAGTAGTTTAGGGTACAGTTGCAGTGCAAGCTGCAGGTTGAGCTTTGGGTGGCCAAAGCAAGACAGGGACTGAGATGGGGTTGTCCGTAATTTATGTGACAGTATCTCTGAATCTTGTTTAGGAAGTGCCAGTCTGCCATTTTAAATATACACAATATTGGTTGAAATTTTTTTTTTGATGTCTATTAATTCCAAAAGTTAAATTAGTGAGCTGAACAAGAGATGCAGTTTGGAAGCTTGATAAACTTATTTCTGTCATTGAAGGAGACTGAAATATCTGAATAATAATAAGTAATATTTATGACTACGGATGCAAGAAACACTTAAAAGTAGAAAATGGTGGCTATAGAGAAGACATTACAGCTATATGGCTTGTGTGATAAAACTGTTGATATGAAATGTAGGTTTTTTTCATTTAGGCATCTAATATTTTTATTTTAATCTGAAGTAAAATTCTTTATTATTTTAAATTTTGAGTCTGCATAAAGCTTATCATCAAATATGGACTAAATCCTTCCTATCTTACAGGAAAATGAAACAGATAAAACAAGGAGTAAAGTAGTAGTATGGGCACAGAATTCTGGAACAGTACTGGAGATGTAAGAAGACTTTTGAAATATATGAAATCAAAATGAAAAGCACTCCAAATTTTATTTGAAAGGTTTGTTGAGGGTTTTTTGAGTGGCTATAAAACTAGACCCACTCAATACCACTTTGGGAATTTTAAGAGTTTTGAAGGATTGTGCAGGTAAAGGTGAGTGGCTCTTGCTAAAAGATGAAATGCTTTGTCCTTAGGCTGACTGCTCTTGTCTGCTCTCATATCCAGTAGTTGATGTTGTTCCTTGTTATGTGTCAGAGGCAAGATACAGAACTCCCAGCTTACTGAACAGGGTTGCCTACCTTTCTAAATTTAGTGTCCAGCAAATTAGTTATTCTAGGTGCTGACAGAAGATCTAAAGAAAAGAGACCTTAAGAGTATGTTCATGCCCATTATATATGCTGGTGGCTTTGGCAAGTCTTACTGCTATGCATGTGTGTGCCTGAAGGTTCTGAACTCATGATTTAGCTGTGTAGAAGAAAGCATCTCTTCCCCAAAAATGTCACAGGAGTCTTTTAAATGTTTGATGCTTGGGGGCTTTTTCATGTGTGTATGTTTGTGTGCTGGTTTTGTATTAATTTATATTTGGTGAGGAGGGAAGAAGGCACTCACGGAAATGATTTTTCTAGGAGGGGGCTGCTGAGATCTTCCTCTGTGCTGAGCAAAATCCAATAGCTGGCTAGCTCTGAGAACTGACAACCTATTAATCCATTTAGAAGCTAGATCCGCCTTTGTGAAATACACACTTTAAAGACAGGCAAGCCCGGGAAATCTGTCTCTTGCGTCCAGCTTTGAAAGGTACCTGGGCACTGGTGGGGCTGGCCCCACTCCGCTTCCGGCCTGCGTGGCCTGGAGGGGCCGGGCCAGACCGGACCCCAGCATTGGCCGGGCGGGTTACGGGAGGCCGTAGAGCCCGGGGCAGGGCTGGGCGCTGGGGCCGCGGCTGCTCACATCTTGCTGGCACCAAGCCCACGCTCTCTCCCCCGGCCCGTGCCATGCCTGGGTCCGCTGGGCGCCAGAAGTGGCTCTAGGCCAGGCCAGGCCCCCTCTGCCGCGGGCATCGCGGCCCAGCAGTTGCCTGGCAGAGGGAGGGGAAGCCATCAGCCCATAGCTGAAATGGAAAGAAGCAGGGAGCAGAGACGAGCCATGCAGCCAGAATGCCACCATGGTTCCCGTTCTGGCTGGGCCCTCTGAGATCTTGGCACAGCCCCAGTGCGGCCTGAAATCCATCACCGTGACTACTTCGGCCACTGCCCAGCAGAAACCATCATGACCATCTGCAGGCCTGGGCGAGATATTAACTCACTACACAGATGAAATTTGGAAATCATTGATCCTCTCGAGTGAGAGAAAAGCGTAGAATGAAGACACATAGAAAACCAACATGAAGACACTAAGGTCAGTAAAGGAGTCAAGTCCCAGATGGAAGGAGAATGAGGAGATGCCCTAGTATTGGGCTGAAAATTCTTTTGGTAAGGCCATGGAGATGGGCTATGGTACACTAAAATATTCTGTTTAATTAATGAGAAAGTATGGGGGGATGGAGTGTTCAAACTGTAGATGTGAGCAGAGGCATCCATTAATGAAGCAAAGCAGATGTTGAAGTAGCTGTGATCTCATGACAAGCTTGAACAGAGAGAAAGATGAGAGTGACAATGACCCTTTGCCCCCAGGGAGAGAAGAAGACCTCTGTTCCCAGAGATGAAGATGATTGCAGAGATAGATGGAGAGAACTTTTGCTTTTGAACAGTTAATCCTTAAAATAATACCCCATAAATTGACATGGCTCATTAACTCAGCAGTGGGAAGGCTGTGAAAATGGAACTTCACGATTGCAGATTTTCCTGGGCAGCTGCTATTTGTGGAAATTAAAAGCCACAAGAGGGCTGTTTCTTGTGGTGAAGTCTCCATGGCATGGTGAGAGAAAATTCCTCTCCCTACAAGAACTGATGAAAGACTATTGTAGGGGTGGTAACTGATTTAAAATGCCAGGTTTTGTCTCTATGTTGTCTGTTGGGAAAGAAAAGAAGTTGGGCAGAGGAAGGAGAAGTGTTCTAAAGCTTTTTTTCTGAGTCTTACTATTCTTTTAGTTCTGTTAATAAAGTTTCCTTTATAACTTTTAAGTACTGAGCCTGCTTTGTCCTCCTCCTAATTAATATCTCACAGCAGGAAATTAATAATTCTAGTAGGTGCACTGGTGATTTTAGCCGGCGCTAAACCCGTTACATTATTTGGTGCATTGGCTGGGAAACTCAAATTAGCAAACCTAAGCCACTACAGTTTGTTTGTGTTGTTTTTTGGGGGGGTTTGTTTTGTTTTTCACCAGATCTTGGCAGGGTTCTGTATCAGGAGGAGTAACCCTATGCCCCAGTCCAGGCTGTGGGCTGTCCTGCTAAACAGCAGCCCTGTGGAGAAGGACCTGGGGGTCACCAGCTGTCCTTGAACTAGCTGTGTGTGCTTTGGGGCCAAGATGGCAGATCCTGGAGTGTGTGGGGAAAGGCATTGTCAGGGAGTCAAGGAGGGGATTCTGCCCCTCTATTCAGCCCTGGTGAGGCACATCTGGAGCACTGTGTCCAGTTCTGGGAGCTGAGCCTGCTGAGCCTTAAAAAGAGATGGCTGAGAGGGGACCTCATCCCTGCCTGTTAGTGTCTGCAGGAAAAGCTCAGGAAAATGGACCAGACTCAGCTCTGTGGGCCTCAGCAATGGCACAAGAGGCAATGGGCAGGAACTGGAACACAGAAGTTTCATCCAACTATGAGGAAGAACTTTACTGTGTGGGTGACTGGCTGCCCCAGAGAGAACGTGAAGTCACCCTCATTGTGGATATCCCAGAATTGTCTGGACATAATCCTATGCTATGTGCTCTGGGAAGACCCTGCTTGAACAGGGAGGCTGGACCAGTTGACGTACTGAACTCTATGACTCTGTGATTATTTGCTAGTAATTTGAGATGCTTTTCTCCAGCTGTTTCGAAACTGAGCCAACTGGATCCCATGACACAAATCCCAAAGACCATTTCTGTGTATAAATTATTACAGATTATTAGTGGTACCCTCCGTTTCTGACCCATAACACTGAAAAGAGTTTTGTTCCCATGTTATTTTCTGTACAACATCAGCACTTACTTTTTTCATTCAAATGTTGGTAATAGTTTTTCAGTGTAAATAGCAGATAATATGTGATTTCAAACGTACAAGCTCCAAAGTGGTGACAGCTGTTGAAACTTACTTTGAAAGCCCAGACACAAGACTTCACAACATAAAAGACTTCAGTCTTTACTTTAAGTAACATCTTTGGATATGAAGTACTGGAAGTAACTTTCTGGTAAATTCTGAGTTATTTCAGAGTCCTTTGAAGTAGGCCAGCACAAGGCACAGGTGAGAGACTGGTACCAGCCTATACACACTGAATCTACAAAGTATGAGGCTCAGTGTTTCTTTCTTTTTTTTTTTTTTTAATGCCACTCTGACTTTTCCAATGTCTATGGAAATAGACATTGGAAAAGTCAGAGTTGTATTAAAAAAAAATAGTATGCGTGACAAGACGATGCTGTAATTTTACTTTCCCCCTATGTTTTAATGCTACGTTATATGTAGTTATTATATATTACATAAATATAATATGGCGTATATGTAGTGTATATGTATTATTGATATAAGCATAGTTGATAGAGATGTTTGTTTTCCTTGTATAGGTGTGCAGTCTGTGACAGGTCCTGTTGTTATGGCTGTATATGTGGATCATCGAACAGATGCTCCTGATTCCATTGCCTCCTCTTCCCATATAGCCTGGCACCCACTTCATCCACTCCTAGCAGTTGCTTCCATCAGCACAGCAACTGGGGGCTGTGTGGATATCTACCTGGAACAGGTAAAAAATCAGCAACTTTCCTTTTGGTCTTGATACAGTCACAGAATCGCAGGATGGTTTGGATTGGAAGGGACCTTTAAGATCATCACATCCCAACCACCTGCCATGTGCAGGGACACTTTCCATAGACCAGGTTACTCCAAGTCCTATCCAACCTGGTCTTGAACACTCTCAGAGATGTGAGAGATGTGTGAGAAGTCACAGCTTCTCTCAACAACTTTATCATTGTCCTAATTTAAAACTTCACTTTTTTAATCTCTGGTTTTGCAGGCTTACTTTTCCTCCTCAAATGTCTCTGGGTTTTAATTACTATGTCCTGTGCTATCTAGAGCATGACAGATTCATAGCCACTCATTATATGTATTTTTAAAAAGATCTTAATAAATTAAATTGATCTTTCCTTTGAAATGTGATGATTACAGCCTGTAAGTCTTGTTTATGATGGTTACTGATTTGCTTTTTGCTTCTCATAGTGTGAGAATTTCAAACTTATAACACATGCTGGTGTTTCTTGTTAACTCTTAAGTGAATAGAACATACTAAGAAATGGAAATTCAACAAATCATTCCACCACCTCAAGACTGAACTAATTTTTTGCCTATAGACAGATATTTATTTTGCATACCCTAACTTTTATATGAGAGCCTGTGTAAGATGTCAGGTTGCATAATTTTTAGGGAAGTATCACTAAAAGGTATCTAGCAGCAGACTGAAACATGTAAGTCTGTTAATATGATAGCCTATAAAATGTGTACTTCTCAAAGTGTATTCTGAAAAAATTGTCATCCAAGTTTAACAAATGGAAAAATAAATACTTAGGTTAAATGATTTGCATGTAATATTCTTGCGAACCGTGCCCAAAGGAGGCTCTGCCTTTAACAGCTGTTGAAGCATTAGATTATTCTATGTCCTTAGTGACAAAAAATAATAAATAAAGAATTATTTATTCTTTTTCAATAGCTGGAATTTCTTTTTACCTTGAAATGTGCTCAAAGCCTTCTTATATCCTCTATACAGGAAAGAAAGCTTTGTATTGACTGGGCTGTAAATCTGAATGTTTGTCTGCTGAGTTTTCATTGGACTGAGCTCACACTGATTTCTGTTTCCAGGGAGAACATGTGCCTGATTGCCGTATTGAGAGAAGCTTTCAGGTCACATTACTTGCCTGGCACCCTTCCAGACCCATTCTGGCATCAGGATGGGAGACAGGAGAAGTTCTGATACTGAACAAACAAGACAAGGAGCAGCACGCTGTACCCCCAAATCACAGCACCAAAATCACAGCCCTGAGCTGGAGTACAAGTGGTACCTGTCTTGCATCTGGGGATGGAGTGAGTAGCTGAAATGCTGCATGGGTTTGATGTGGAACACAGTCTTGGAAGCTCTGTAATGGGAAGGGATCATGTAGTGGAGATCCATGGGGAAGGGAGAGTTGTGTGGGAGAGTAATTTCCTTTCCTTAGGTAAAAATTAAAACCGTTAGGGAATACAATCAAATCTTAGTGTTTTAACTTTTTCTACAGTGTTATTCTACAAATAAAGAATTGCGGTTCTGTAATTTTTCTTAAGTGTCAGATCTCAGTGAGTGCTGAGTGTTGATGAAGGTTTAATGCTGTTTCATGGATGGAATAATTAAGGTATAGACAATTTGAATTCTTTTGCTCCTGTACATGCAAAAATTTTATGTCACTCAGGAATAAAGCCTAGATGTTGAGAGACAAATGCAGCTACAACGTATGCATCCATAGTGAGTGCAGAGCAGTGCTCACAGGAAACCCATACTAATCTCTCCTTTTCTGGTTTTATTAATGTCTTAAAATTGTGTCAAATTGATTGTATTGGGAAATGTGATACTCTGTTTCTTGATGACCTGATTGCCCTTTTGTATAGTGATGTGAGAAAGTAGCTATTGAATATCCAGGATTAAGTATTCATAAAAGATTCTTATTTTGCTAGTTCCCAAGCCAGCCAGTGAAGAAAAAAAAAAGAATTATTTTCTTTTTTCCCCTGATACAGACTTGAGCTTGCTCAAGAATTTCAGTTCTGCTCTTACCTATACATCAGAATTTTTATTCTGAGGAAAAAAATATTTTAATTCATTGTTTGTAAAGTTCTGCTGCTGCATTTGACAGAAATGCAGAAATTCAAAATTGATTAAAAAGATAATATATAATCTTCTTTATTGGAAAAGAGGAAGTTTTGCCCAGGCAAAAGATGGACACATCTCAGTGTAGCTGAGGCCTTAATCATAATGAGACAGTACATTGATATAGACAGAGCTTACATTTATGAACAAATTGTTTTGAAATTGATTTCAAACCAGTGTCGCTATGCTATGGTCTGAGGTGCAGCACAGATATACTTCATTTCCTACATATTTTCCAATAGTTTATAAGTTTATTTTTAATATTTTTCCCATGAGGGTTTGTATTTAGGAAACTTCCATTAGGTGAGTGCTACCAGGATCATGCTCTGCTCATATTAGAGGAAAACTTTTAGAAAGAAGATAGGTATTTGGAGCCTGATTTGGTTTCTTTCCTGATTTTCCCAGGGGGTGGTAGGACTCTGGAAAGGCTCCCCAGGGAATGGTCAGAGCTACAAGTCTGCCAGAGCTCCAGGAGCATTTGGACAATGCTCTTGGGCACAGGGTGGGATTGTTGGGGTGTCTATGCAGGGCCAGGAGTTGGACTTGATGATCTGTGTGAGTCACTTCCAACTGAGCATTATCTTCACTAGGATTTCTGTCATCATACATCCTGAAATGCAAGAAAATTATTTGAAAATAACTTTGTAAAGTTGGAATAGGATGCTGTGAAAATCAGAAGCTCTTAATTTGTTTTAAGTAAAAATAACATGGATGATTTCCACATTTTGATCACACAGAGGATGTAGGTGCTTTCTATAATGAAGGCCTATTTGGAAGGCCAATAGCTTTCATACCAAGGAACTAAAGCTTTGGGTTTTTAAAAATGATTGGGAAGCTACAGGATGGAATTAGAGAATATCTTCATTTGTAAAGGACATTTAGATGGATGATTTGGTCATTGTCCTGTGTCCTTTAAAAATATCATTTGAAAACAGACAAGTTCTGCATCCTTTCCAGTGACACTTAGGGGAGGTAGTGATCCTTTTTTGTTTCCAATCTCATGTGTTCCAATCTAAGAATTGAGATTGCAAGTAGGTTATCTGGATACAGGCTGGACTATCTAGAAGGAGATGGAAGGAAGGTCAGCAGCTTTAAAAAGCTGCAGGCTTTTCCTCCATCTTATAAATGGTGCAAGGTGGTTTTAATTTGGATCCTTGGAAACTGATGACATATAAAGCTGATGGAAGAGTAAGAGGAGAAACCAACAAGTTCATAGGGTCCTGTGATTTTCAGAGGTAACTAGCAAACATTTTATGAACTGCAAATGTTTTCTTGGGACAGCAGTATCACAGTTGCACAGCTGAGTGGTATTCTTTAAGCTGCAAGACACATTGCACTTAATAAACAGACTTGGATGGCATAATTATTACCATTTTACTGTCGAAAAGAAGTTAGAACTTTGAATCTTAGGAAAAAAAGGAAATGTTACCTTGGAAGGCCTTGGCTGTATCTTGCGTGGCTTCTAGTTAGAATTGTGAAGAATAAATGATCACTGCTATCAGTCTAACTTGTAGGAGAAGGATGATACTTCATTGAAAACAGTTAATAAAAACAGAGCAAATTCTAAAACCACTTTACTGTTGTCTATCCTAATGAAATAAAATAAGATTGAACTTGATATTGAAAATTGTTGCTGGATTTTTTCATGTCATGCTTACATGGAAGGTTCCCAAGTGCAATTTGGTTTCATGAGCACTAGTATAATAAACAATAAATAATCATCTTAGCATACCAACTGTGAGGATGTACTGTAAGTCAGTTTGTTGGAATTTGTCTCCATTCATTCCAGTCACCAGGGGTTTGTTGCCCCTGAGCTGGCACTGCAGGGTGTGAGTTATGTCAGCCCCTGTGCCAGGCTTGAGGGCTCGTCTGTGTTTACCACTGTTGAGTTAATTAGCAAACCAGACTTCCTTTCTTTATCTATGATTATTCTAGTTACAAGATTATTTTTTCTAAATGTAAGTTCCTGAATATCTGCTCAGAAAGAGGAGGAAAGCTCCAGAAATTCTGCCCTTAGTCTTTTTTCATCCTGTGACTTCATGTGTCTAATCATATACCCATGCTCATCTACATCAGTTTTATATGCACTTACTGAGGGATCCATATGCTCTGCTATCTTTTTTTCAATTGCTAAAAGGTAAGCTATCAGACTACTTGCAAGAAAAAATGTGGCAAGGATGTTATCCAGATAAATATTTACATCTGCTACTTGCAGAGGAAAATCAAGATTGTTCCATTTAATTGCTCTGGCAGTGTGATTTAACTCAAAAAGGTTTGGACCAACAAGTTTTTTTTAGATAATTTAAGTAAGTAAATAATATAGTGTTAAAGATAACTTTGATTTCCTGTGGCTTAGTTTTAAGAGGGAGTAACTGTATGTGTCAACTAAACAAAAGGAAGAGTGTTGCTCTGTCAATAAAACATTTATTTTTATGTACAGTGAGTAGCTAGAGTGTGGATTCTCATCTGAGTAATGAATTAACTTGTCCTTTTCTAGTATGGTGTCTTGTTTCTGTGGAAAATGGACCATCGAGGCAGAGTCCAGGGTCCTGCCCTGGTTAAGCAGGAATATGGGAAATGCTTGTGTCATTGTGTCTTTCGGCCACCCCTTCCTGGCGAGTGAGTATTGACCCCATCAGAGCTCTGCTAGACCAGGTCTTTGTCTTGTTCCACAGAAAGAAAGTTCTATCTACAAATGAACTACTTTTAAATACATAAAAAAATGTTCTTCTCCTAACTGCCCTATATTTCCAAGCTCTTCTCCTGTTCTGGTAGCTAGTTCTGTGCCCTGTGTGCAGCAGCTGATCTTCTTTCTCTTATCCACATCTTCTGTCTATTGCTGTTGACTCTTCTGTCTTAGCTCTTTTAATTAGCAATATTGCTGATTATGGAAAACTATAAACACATTGGAAACACAATTATCATTATATTATTTTCAAAAATAATTAAATTAAAAGTCAGTTCTTAAACATTATTATTTCTTTCCTGTCCAAGCAAGAAATGGGAAGCAGCTGTAGTAAAAAAGAAGAGTTTTCCTTGTCTGGGCTTTTCTGTTTCACATTTCTGTGAAAATAGTCGTGTGTTTTGAAAAAAAAAGTGAAACAGTGCAAATGAAAAATAATATTGAAATTTTGTTTTGTATCTTTTTGAGTTTGCCCTTTTTTCAATCAGCGTATGAAAGATCTTTATTCTTTTTATACAATATGCTTTATTAACTACTCATCCATTCTTTGAGACTGAAACTACTCTGTTATGCAAAGAATTAGAAATGAAGTATCTGTCTTTGCAGAGACTTTGTGCAGCTGGCAAAAGCAGCTGTGAGTGGTGATGAAAAAGCCTTGGATAAATTTAACTGGGAGAAAGCTGGAATAGGACCACCTCTGAAAACGACAGTCCAAGAAGGTCTCTCATTCTTTATCACTTTGACAGATGGTAAGAGCAAAGTCACTTTTCCATTTGGCTGGGAAATTGTTTCCTTCAAATACTTCAAAATACTTCACTGAGCTTCAAAATAACTCAGTGCATGATAGTCGTTTTCATATATCTGACAACTCAGGTATATTCATATATCCCTCATATTCATATATTTAATTGGGTATTCATGGGAGTTGTAGAATGTTTGGTAAGAAATGAATAAAATTACTGAAATCTTACAATCTTCAGGGTGGTCTTGTTCTAACCTGGGTTAGTCAGGTTCCTGAAGAAGTGAATATGAGGAAAACAATCTCTAACACACAAATGTAGATAAAATTAGATTTTATCAGGGAAACAACCTCAAGTTGTGCCAGGGAAGGGCACACTGGAGATCAGGAGGAATTTCTTCACAGGAAGGGTTTTTAAACATTGGAATGGGCTGCCCAGGGCAATGGTGGAGTCATCATCCCAGGCAGTGCTCAAAAATGACTAGATGTGGCACTTCATTGCATGGTTCAGTGGGTGTGGTGGTACTTGATCAAAGGCTGGCCTTGATGATTTTGGAGGTTTTTTCCAACCTTAATGATTCTGTGACTATGATTTATAGAGTAGTACAACTTAATGACATTGCAATGACTTTTTAAATGTTGATAGGTGCATTAGTTGCCGTTGTCAGTGTTTTTAGGAAAACACTGTCCCATTTGCCAGTCAGATTATGGATTAAAGCTGTATTTGGTGTGTGGCACAGTGTTTCCTAAACAGTGAAGAACTTCAGGTCCACGTTTTTCTGTTATCTAAACTCTGCTGTAAATTGAACCAGTTCTTAACTGCCATTCTTCTTTCACAGATTTGTTTCTATGATGGGAGATTTTAGAAGCTATCATTCATACAAAAGGTTTACTTGCAGTTTAAAATTATTTAAAGTATTCCCCTTTGGATTTTCTAATCCAAATATATGCTTTAACAATATGCTTTAGTTTATTGCACTGGTCAGCTATGGTAGTCTCTATCCTGAGACAAACTAGAAAATGAAAGAATTTTTGTTATTTTTACCTTTTCAACACTTGAGGAATGTTTTCTTAAGGTAGAAAGCATCAACTTTGGCTTTTGTAGCTGAAAGCTGTCAACTAAAATCTGCACCTTCTTTATTTCTGCTACAGGTTCTGTGCACTATGTGAATGAGAAAGGGAAGTCAAGGCAGGTATTGTCCACGGACAGTCTGGTCCGAAAGCTCCTGTTGTTAGAGGAGAGAGATGTTTTACTTGTAATAACAGAGAATCTGCAGTTGTCCTTACACTCAGTTTCTCCCGAGGGAGAGGCAGAAGAGCTCATGAAGGTAAGAGTCATACTACAGGCTAAAGTTGTAATATTTATTCTTTATAAGTATTTTTTTGGTTTTTTTGATTATCACTATTTTGTTTTCAAATGAATCAACTCTCATGTTTGTTTCTCAGATAATATGTTGATGAAGAAGCAAAAATAGCTAATATGAAAGTGGAATAGAATGATGTGTTACTGAACTTGGAAAGATGCTTTTCATGTTGTTTTCCTTTTTTTTTATATATTTTTTTTCATTTTCACCCTATCTTAATTCTTTTACACTTACTTTCAGTTTCTTAGTGAATTAGAGAAAAATTGGAAATTCCAGTTGTCCTGGTTGCAGAGGTGGGCGGCACTTAGCACCATGTAGGTACAGCTGAGTTATTCTATACCACCTATATCATCACTGGTTTTGGGGAGAAAATGCACACACCTCAGAAGTGGGCAGCATTCTGCCTTGCTCTCTGTTACGGAAAGGTTGTCAGCATCAGCCCTGCAGACTCTGTCTTCTGCCCCTGCCATCCACCCTCTCCCATTTTCTTCGAGATGCAGCTATGGGACGTGGCGCTGAAAGGAAAGCGGTGGAACACAGAACTGATGTGTGCTGAATGGCAGCAGCAGCGGGGAGACTGCAGGCAGGAGACAGGGAAGGCCCTCAGTCCAGCCAAAGGGAGCCCAGCCAAGTCCATTCCAGCTAAGCAAGCCAAAAGGAGTGCAGCAGAATTGCAGGGAAGTGGCAGCAACCTGTAGGATCAACCGCCAGTATGGCAGAGTGGTAGAAGCGACAGTGCAAGCACTTGTGTGCAACTGAACCCAGAAGCTTTTGTGGGGGGGGGTCTATTTGTCATTGTTTTTCATTGTCTTGGCCGGGGGGCAGGAAGCCTCTTGCCATACTGCCTTTGTTTGCGACGGCGTGCAGAAGCCTTGGGAAGTCATGTGGATGCAACCTATGGAAGGATCCACCATTTTGGTTTTGGTCTCAGCAGCCACATAAAACTAATTTTTTATGGCTAAAACACCTTCTGGTTTTGGATATATGTATATTTTTTTATTAATATTGCTGTTATTACTTTGTGTTTCTTATTCCACTGCTTTTTGCTTTCAGTAATTATCTTAATCCATAGTCTCTGCATGTGTCCCTCCCTTACTGGAAGGGACAGGAGAAAACCCATGGCTTATTTGGTGTTTAATTTTTTTGCTGGTGTTAAACCACCACATTTAATTGGTGCCCAAGGTAAGGCTCAAGACAATTGAGATAACTTTGATCTAAGCATTTGTGTTTTAGGTAGAGAGCTCCTGGTTCCAGTGTTGCTTGTTCTGTTCATGTGGGTGTAATATCTAACCCTGTATATACTTCTGCATATGCACTATGTATCCACCACAGTAATCTGTTTCAAAGCAAGGAGAAGGATCAAAACTGCTGTACTCTGTGATACCAGTTTATGGCATGATAAAATCAAAGGCAATGGGGGTCATTTCTGATATGTATTCAGTGTTGCTCTCCTGTCCTGGCCTTGGCTCCTACCTCTGAAGATTCATTAATAGTCATACCCAGCCTGTGGGGGAAAGAAGAAAGGATGATTTTTCCCAGCCTTTTATCCTTCTCCTTCAGGTCTGCTACAACAGCTTTTGAGAATTTGAATTCTCTTTGGGTGTTAGGGGAAGTGTGCCCTCATTGATATGTTTAATATATATGATAATGATATATCTCCTCTGTCCAGCAGACAGAGACCATGTTAAGATTTAGGACAGAGATTTCTAGGGAAGTTGTCCAGAGACATGCCCCATGATGGATAGTCATTAGTGGTGTGGCATGTGGGAGAAAATGGGCCAGCTTTTGAAAGAGTACTCTACTCCTGGTTCAGAAGTTTTCTTGAACAACTACAGGTTGTACAACTACTGATAAAGCGTTTAAAAGAAAATTGCTGTGGCAGTTCCAGAAAGGTGTGAAGTTATGGAACATGCTGGACCCTGGCTACTATTTACTGGACACTGCTTATTTCTGTACAGCACCCTCAGAAGGAGGACAAGGAAAGCAGAGCAACAGGCATCATGGGCATTCAAAATGCAGCTTACGCACAAGAACAACCTGTGCTAAGAGCACTTGCCTGTATGCAGAAGAAGAAATCCAAGACCAAATCAGTTCATGTAGTGAGTGATGAAGAGGAAGCAGGGCCCCCACAACAACAGGAGGAGGCAGGGCCAGAGATAATCACCCGAACCTTTCCCTGAGTGAGCTGCAAGACATACAAAAAGATATCAGCCTCCAGTCAGGTGAGCCCCTGGTGACCTGGGTGCTCTGATGCTGGGCTGTCATGGCCCACGATATGAAATTAGATGGTAGTGACACTTCGCAGCGGGATCCATGTCCTGGGATGCAAGTATTGACCAGGGGATTAGGAAGAGACCGGAAACTCTGAGCCTCTGAATGCAACTTCTGTCAAATGTGAGGGAAAGGTTTCCTAGGAAAGATGACCTTTTAGTGCACTGAGACAAGAGGAACACCATGGAGTAAGGTATCTGGTACCTGAGAGAATTAGCTATGGTGGAGATAATATTTTCAATTAACGAGCAATTCTCTACTAATCCAGACAAGATCCAGTGTACACAAAACACGGGGCAGAAATTCCTACAGAGTGTGCTGGTGTCATATGCGAACTTACTCCTAGTGATTTCATGGAAGGAAGGAGAACAAAACATGGACTATTTGGTTACCAAACCCCAGATATATGAAGAAGCTATCTCCACCCTGTTAGAGGCCTGTATCTCCTCAGTGGAAAGACTGAGGATCTCTGGAAATTAAAGAGGAAGTGCCTCACGCCCTGTCCTACGGTATTACAAAATGCTGCTTCTGGGTAGACCTCAAACCTTCACTTTCCTAAGATATTTTTATCTTGTTATCCATGACAGAAAAAGACTGAACGCTTGTGTATTACAGGAATGTCCACTTCTTTTTGATCATTACTTATGTTTGACTTGAAGTAAGATCTGGAATTTCACATTTTAAAGGAATCTTTATTAAACTCTAGGAGAAGAGCTAGTGCAAGAGTGAAATACTGCTCCTTATCTACTTAATTAAACCATTACAAGGTTTCTTTTATTAAATTTATACATGCAGTCTTCATGCATTTTATGGTGATCGTTGTCTGAATGGTAATGATATCTCTGTCTGAATTGACAGATAGCTCTAGTTATTTTCTTATTTTTACTTTTTAGCCAAACTATGCAGTTCAGATGGTTAGTGTCCTTCAGCGTGCTCCTCCCACCTTCTGTAAATGTATATATTTGCTTATGGTTAACAGGTGAAGTTGAGTGGGAAGACTGGTCATTCTGCAGACATGATTTTAATAGACCATAGTCTGGTTGTTACAGCATTAGGTGAGACAGTCATCAGGTAAGAATGAAAGTTTTTCTGGGCTGCCCCTGAGAAGGGCCAGCTAAAAGTTACAGTCTGTAATAAACTGAATGTTTTGCTGAAATGTTGGTTGGGGTTTTTTTTACCAATAATGAAAAAATCCCAATATTTCATAGTTTTGTTTGTCAAAATAAGTAAAGAAATTAAATGATTTTTTTTTTTCCCTCAAGGACAGAAACTAATTTGGTATGGTTTGCTTTCTCTCTAGGTATTTTATTTTGTCAGGCAGTGGTACCTATTCTGTTCCTTCCTTGAGTGCTGTTATTGATTTCTTCTGAAAATAAATCTGGTTGGGGGTTTTGCATGAAAATACAGCCCCTTTGCTCTTCTTGCCAGTGTTACTGTCTGATCCTTAAGATACTCATAGCATCAGCAACCAGAAAAAAAGTGCTTACTTTTCAGGATTTTTTTTTACTGTAATATAAGACAAGTATTTAAATTACTTCTGTCCCTAATCCTTTAAAGCCTGTTGCTTTGCCGTGCTGTTGAGTTACTGTGTTCTGTAGTTTTACCTTTTTTGCAATCTTTTCTTCGTTCTCTTTACTATGACCTGCTCTACCTGTTCCTCGAACCTTTTGGGAGGGTGGGAGTGTTCCATTAATATCTGTATTTCCCTTTATTGAGATTTCTGCTACTCTCAGACAGACTCTTTTGTTAATTTTGTGAGAATTCAATAAAGACCAAGTATCAAGAGGGAATAGTTTCATGGCAATATTTAGTTCTAGAAAATAAATCTATAATCAAAAGGACTACTGGTTAACCCAGGAGTATTCTTAAAATAGAGGAGGAAGTGTAATTAGGGAGGAAGAAAATTGCAACTAGCCCTCACACTTGTATTTTTTTTTTAAAGCTTTTTTTTTAAAAAAAAAATCCTGCTCTGTTCATAATTTTCAGAGGCAGAAGTCTGCTCCCAGCCACAGGCCTCTAGACTAGAACGGTGGCCCTTTTTCATGAGAAACAAAACTCACCCCTCCTCAGTTCCTGGTGTCAGTTTGTCAGAGGTGTTTGGTTTGGCACTCCAAGTATAGCCCGAGATCTAGGTAGGGGTGGCTTGGGAGGCAGAAGCCCACTCCTGGCCACGGGCCCCTGGACACCCTGCCTCCAAAAGTTAGGAATGACTTCTTACTTCATAGGAGAATACCCCTAAACATGCTGCAGATTAAAAAGTCAAAGGAAAAGGAATTTAAAAAAAAATAATTTCAAAATAAATTCACACTCCATAGGCAGCTGCTGGCTATTTAATTTTAAAAATTAAATTATCTAGGTATTGCGGAATACCTATATTGTGGAAATAGTAAATTAATGCCATGTACAGCATCCTATTGACTGTGTTTGGCAAGACACCTGGAAAGAAAAGCATTGTTAACACTCTTGTTTTGTGTGCCTTAGGTTCTGGGATTTGGATCGAGATGAGAACTATGTGCTCTCCCTAGACATGCAATTCGGCTTTGAGAGGGGAGAATGTATTAACTGTGTGTCTTACTGCAGTGCTAAAGGTGAGAAGTAACATGGCAGCTATGATCTTTGGTCCTAAACCTTGTCAAACCTCAGCCTTCCATGCCCTCTGATAATTTCAGTATGTTTGTCTTGTGACTGAGGATCTCAGTGGTAGTATGTGATGTAGAAGATTTAATTTGGATTGGAAATGTGCCTTGAAAGGTGCAGGGAAATAATTCAATACTCAACTACACTTGGACTCACTGTGAAGCTGTCTCATGGCACAGGAGCTGGATTCCCTTTGACACGAGTAGCCCTGGAGACTCCCAACATGTTTTGGGCATTCAGTCTACAAGCCTGCACTACAGCTAATGCAAAATAGAGCTTAGTGGCATGTATCATGTATATGCCAGATCCTTACAACAGATCCTTTCTACAGAGCTGCTCCTCAGCACCACCTTCTTTGCTAGCATAGGCACAGCTGATGTCTGCTGCAATGGTTTTCAGTGGTTGGTTGCCCAAAGTGACTACAAAATTAGCTATTTAAAAATAAACACAAGCTGTAGGAAGAACGGCTGGGGTCACTTGGCTTGTTCATCTGGGAGGAGACTGAGGGGAGCATCTATGGGGCAGCTTCCTCACGAGGGGCAGATCTGACTTCTAGTCTTTGTGAGCTGTGACGGGACCCAAGGGAACAGCCAGAGCTGTGTCCAGCCTGGGGAGGGTTAGACTGGGTATCAGGAAAAGTTTCTTCCCTCAGAGGGTGGTTGGACACTGAACAGGCTCCCCAGGGAAGCCTCAAGGCTGCCAGAGGTAAAGGAGCATTGGATGACACTCTCAGGCACATGTTGGGATTCCTGGGACTGTCCTGTGTGGGGCCAAGAGCTGGACTGGATGACCTTTGAGGTCTCTTCCAGCTCAGGATATTCAATAGTTCTATAGTCTAAGAAAAAGTTAAAATGAAGTAGTTGTCTGATGCATTTAAAAAAGTAACTTCATCTGGTAGCTTAGAAGATGCACCTTGCCATGTGGAGCTTCTCCCATTGCTTCTCCAGAAAAGTTCTCCAGTATAGTACTAGGATGTTGGTTTGCAGTGAGGCGAGAAATTCTGCTACTGGAAAGTGGCTTCTCAGTACCCAAGAACCAGAGTTTGCTGCCTGTTACATTGTGTGATGTGGGTTTGTTTCTCTCAAGTCCAAGATGAGATGCCTGAAATGTTTGTGAATGGTAGCTATCTTGGCAGCTGGAACTAGCAAGGGTAGAGTCGCGATGTGGAAGAAAGCAGCAGGATCTGATCAGAGCACATGGGCTTTGGAGGGCAAGGAGAAGTGGAAGTTCCAGGCATCTACAGAACTTGAAGGAAATGTCACTCAGATAAAGGTAAGAAAGGAAAGAGCTTCCTTGAATGTTAGTGGGACTTCACAAACTTTAGATAAATAGACCATCTTTGTGAAACAGATGAACATGATCTCTATCATATGGATATGTGTTCCAGCGGAGGCTGGTCCTCCTTCAGAAGTGGGAGGAAAATCCCTGAGAATCAAGTAACAAAATTGAAATGGGCAGAAATACTCCCTGCTTGTAGCTAGTCTCTCCATCATATAGCTCACTGGCAAAACCTTTGTATTCAACTCCCTGAAATTATTTTCTGGAAAAAAAAGATTATCAGGAAAGTAAATTTTACATAAATTTATTTAAAAAGCAAGAAAATCTGACTAAATGCATTATTTTATTAATCAGTTTTGGTTTTTTTTCTATTTGTTACTTTCTCAATGTAAAGTTGCATTTTGGTGGTAGTTGTAAAAATAAAAATTTTGTATTTACAGCAAAATAGTCTTTGAGATGTGCCATCTAGAAAGGGACACTATATATTTTAACATTGTCTGTTAACCATCAGGATGCAGCATTTTTATTTATTTGGAATATTTTCATTTGTCACAATGAGGTGAAACACTGCTTTTCTATGCCTTAGTAGCATTTGATGTATGCAGGAGAGAAATTCTGAGTGTAACAGTCATAAATTTAAATTTTAAAAGTTTTATATTAATGAGCAGCGTTTTTTGCCACTAGCATTGTGCTAAAAGGCAAAACTTCTGCTCTAGGTTCTCCAGCATCTTTGGTTGTTGGGTTTTATACCATATCATTAAGTTTTTTCGGTTTTTGAGTATTTATGTTATACTTAATATTGTTCTGTTGCAGTGCTTCTTCATATGTGAGAACAATCCCATTATTTTTTATAAGGAAAAAAATATATATGGTGACTTTCAAGAGAAAGTAATTTTATACTTGCTATTATTCTGTTTTCTCATAAGAGTGGAAAATATTGAAAAAGCAATGGCATTTGCTTGCTCTATGTTGGTATAGAGTGAGGGTCTCTAACACTATCCTGTGCTGTGAAAACGGAGAATCCAAGTGTTTTATTAACAAGCTTCAGTAACAAAAGGTCCAGGGTGTAGGAAAAATGTGTGCATTAAGTATCTTATTAACATCTGCTAATAAATTGATCGTGTCAGCTTTCCCATCCAAGCCTTTTCCAGAAAACAGGATAGGGAGCATTGTCCAGAAATAGCGCATCCCCTGCATCCCCGCTGCCTCGCCAACAGCGCCCCCTGCCGCTTATGGCCGTAACTACACCAAAGGGGAAATTGTTCTGGGGGTTTTTTGTTGTTTTTTGTTTGTTCTGTTTTATATATGTTTCCTAGTAAAGGACTGTAATTCCTTTTCCCATCTTTTTTCCTGGAAGCCCTGTATTTTTGAAGTTATAATAATTTGGAGGGAGAGGCCATCTTTCCATTCCAGGAAGATTCCTGCCTTCCTTGGCACACACATGTCTTTTAAACCAGTATATTAATTGGTGACTAAGGTGGGGCCCAAGGGCATTGAGAGGAAATGGTGAAAAGAGAATAATAATTCTCGAATAACCCATTTGTGTACAGGATATAGAAACCGTATTAGGCAGCACCATATGGTCTAGCCTACCCTGGTTTGGTTGGCATATGATCATGGCTGTTTTTCCTGTTTGCAGGTCATTATTTAAACATGGGTCCTATAACTAAGGCCATTGTGGCTATTACCCAGTTTGTAGAATGGGTCAATAAGGTTAGGAATTCAGTGCTTGTAATCTTCTTCTGGAATGTGGGCACAAGGCTATCTATATAACTATCACAGATGAAGTCTGTATCTTTGGGGTTTCCTTAATAATGCTACCTATAGTGAGGAAGCAACACAGGGAGGAATTTTCTCCCAGCCCTTCACCCACTTCTTTGGGTCTACAACAACAGCTTCTGAAGAGTTAAAATTTCCCCTAGAAGTTAAAGATATCATATACTTTTCTATGTTTGTATTCAGTGAGGTACGTCCACCATTCAGAGACAGGGTGAGGTTACCTCGTGTAGCTGCCCCAAAACCTGCCACAGAGGTCAGGGACACTGACCACCAGTGCAGAACCACCTGCAGTCAGAGGAAAAGGTGGATGGTGCAGTAGCGGAACAAACAGATGTTACAAATGTCCAGGTTCCAGGGAGCCACAGCAGTCACCCCTTTGCAGAAGAGGAACAGTAAAACCAATTTGGTGTGCCCAGCTAATGATGATGGGGAACCAGGGCCCCCACAACCAGCAGAAGAGCCAGAGCCGGAGATCATCACTGAGTCCCTGTTGTCAGACAGTCCCCGCAGTCTGCAGAAAAGCATTACATGATGGAGGGGGTGAGACTTTTTGGCTTGGTTGATACAAGTTTGGAACCTTATGGGTACACAGGCATGCAATTTGATGGCAAGGCTGTTGGATTCCTTGGCCCAGGATGTGGCCATTGAGCAGGTGTTTGTGAGGGAGCCAGGACCCCTTTCTGTCACCCTATTTGGAACGGCAAGAAGAACAACACAAGACTCTCTCGGGAGTTGAACTGGAGAATTTCTCCCTGTTTATTGCCTCAGATCTTTTTTATAGACCGATACGTGAAAGTACAGAAAAGTAAAACTCTTATTGGTTAGTAAACTAACACATCACCATCATTGGTCAGTGGGGTACACCACCCTTCGACCTTCTCTTGCAAGAAAACAAGGAACAGACAAACAGCACCTGCAAGGCTGTTTTCTATCTCTGAGGATTGTTTTAATTCCTCCTTATGATTTCCCAGGCCACTTTCTCAGGCAAGACTGAGAAAGTTATGCGGCCTGCTATTCCACAGGCATTCTGCTGCCTGCTTTATTGTTAGCATCCATACCTTTCTTTCCAGGAGTGGCTTCTAGCAAATGTAAGAGAGGTTTGTTTACAGGAACAGACTGCTGGAGCAACATCATAAAAAGCCATGGAAGACCATGGAGGAAGGATCCAACACCTGAGAGAAATGGCAGTGTTGGAGATGCTTTTTGGAAGGAATGGACAACACGATAATGACCTTAATAAGGTCAGGTGCACAGTGCAAATGTGATGGAGTCTTGTATATCAGGGACCATCTGAATACTTCAGTTTAATGGCAAACATGCATCTCAAGGGCAACCAGGAGACAATGGACTCTGTGGCAAGCAAACTTAGGAATTACAAGAGCAGGGTCCAAGGCCCGATGCAGACCCACATCTTTACTGTAGACACACTGGTGGAGAGTCTCAAGGATGATAATAAAAAACTCAGGGAGAGATGTTTACCTGTGGCACTAGTGCAAATCAGAAGTCAGAGCTGGATGGCCCCCAGACAGAGAGAGTGGGTATGCCCCACAAACTGACTTGTTATATTTCCTGCTCAACCATGGAGAAGACATGAGACAGTGGAACAGGAAACCTACAAGTGTCCTGGCAGCCTGAATACAAGAACTGAAGGAGAAAGAAAAAGGGAAGTCTCTGAGAGTGAATACAGTACCAGTTTCCCATGGGCAAGGATCTGACCCACTGGAAGGTACCTCCCATATGGATTCACAAAAATCAGTATTAGAGGGGTCAGGTAGGGACCCTGGGGGACGATCATGTCTACTGGACCATGTGGATCCAATGGCCTGGCATTGGCATCAAACCCACAAGAATACAAGGCTTTAGTTGACACTGATGCGCAATGTGTGTTAATGCCACCAGGATGTGTGTGGTGTTGGGGGTTAGGCGTCCTTTTAGTTCTGGCTCACATGTGGAATTTTTACCCATTAGTTGCGAGGGGGGGAAGGGGGGCAGGAAAAAGGGAAGGCGGGGACAGTTTTGCTGGCTTCTTCAGCTTCAGAAAAGCACACTTTGCTGGGAGCTGTTGCTGCAGGGAGAAGGGAATTTGCCATCACCCAGACAGAGCTGCTGCTTCTTCTCCTTCTCCCCTCTTCATTGGTGGCCTCGCACTGCGTGTCCTGCTAGGACATGATAGTGCCAGGCACCGCTGTGGAGCTGCTGATCCACCTCAGACACAGCCCAGGGTCTTTGCTCAGTCCTGCCATTCCAGCTGGGTGTTCCGCTGCATCCTGGAGGAGCACTGGGATTGGCTGCCCAAGGGGGTTTGTGAAGCAAAGCCTCTCCTCCATCCTTTCCCATCTTGGCTAAGAAGGCTGTCACTGGGTCCCCGGTTCTGTTTTGTTGTTAAAACTGTAGTTATTGTTGTTTGTTTGCCTTGTTATACATACTAGTAAAGAACTGTTATTCCTATTCCCAGATCTCTGCCTGAGAGCCCCTTGATTTAAAAATTATAATAATTTGGAGGGAGGGGGGTCTACATTTTCATTCCAACGGAGGCTTCTGCCCTCCCTACCAGACACCTGTCTTCCAAAACCAAGACAGTGGGGTCAGAAACAGTCTTCATTTCTGGGGTGACAGGGAGTTCTTGAGAGCTGAGGGTGTTGGAAGCTGAAGTGAGCTTGACTGGGAAGGACTGGCAGAAGCATCCCATCATAACAGGTCCAGATGTTCCATATATTCTGGGCATTGGCTACCTTAAGAACAGATACTTCAAATACCCAGGAGGACATTGATGGGCTTTTGGAATTGCTGCTGTGGAGACAGAAAGAATTAGGCAGCTAAACACCTTGCCTGGACTCTCCGAAAATCCTTCTGTGGCTAGGACTTTTGAAGGCAGAAGAATAGCAAGTACTGATTGTCACCTCAGTAGTGCATTGCTGACAGTACCAAACAAATCAAGACGCCATGATCCCCATTCACAAGATGACCCATGAGCTGGAGAGCCAAGGAGTGTTCAGCAGCTTGCCCTTTGGCCCCATTTGGCCTTTGCAAGTCTTATGGGGAATGGAGATTGACTGTGGACTATCGTGGCTTGAATGAAGTTACACCATCACTGAGCGCTGCTGTGCTGGACATGCTGGAGCTCCAGTACAAGCTGGAGTCCATGGTAGTGAAGTGGTGCCACTATTGACATTGCCAATGCATTTTTCTTGATTCCTCTGGCAGGCCTCAGTTTGCCTTCACGTGGAGTGGTATGCAATACACCTGGAACCGACTGCCCCAGGGGTGGAAGCACAGCCCCACCATCTGCCATGGACTGATCTGGACTGCACTGGAAAAAGATGAGACTTCTGAACATCTGCAATACATTGATGACATCATCACTTGGGGAAACTGTCGCCTCGGGGCGAGGCGTAGCGACCCGGTTCGTGGGTGACTCGACGGCTAAACTTACAGGCCTGTCGGGCAAATCACGTGCTAACACCAATGTGGTGGATGGTGAAAAGCGTTTATTTCCAGTGAGCTAGGTTTTTATATCACCGAGATATGATGACGTAATCACCGTAGTATTATGGGTTATAGAACATTGTGGAAGGAGGGACCCTATCTTCGCGTACAACGCGAGATCTTCCGACCGGGGTTCCCTGTCTACCCGCATCATCTGGAAACAACACAGCAGAAGTCTTTGAGAAAGGAGAAAAGATCATCCAGGTTCTCCTGAAAGCTGGTTTAGTCCTCCAAAAGAGTAAGATCAAGTGACCTGCTTGACAGATCCAGTTCCTGGGAGTGAAGTGGCAAGATGGATGGTGCCAGATACCCACCAAGGTCATCAACAGGATCACAGCAATATCTCCACTCACCAGCAAGAAGGAAACACAAGCTTTCCTAGGTGCCATAGGTTTCTGCAGAATGCACATCCCAGGGTACAGTCAGTTTGTGAGCCCTCTTTACCTGGTAACTCTCAAGAAGAACAATTTCTGCTCAGAAACAGTGCAGCAGCAAGCCTTTGCCCAGATCAAGCAGGGGACTGCTCATGTGGTAGCCCTTGGCTCAGTCAGGACAGGACCAGAGGTGAAGAATGTGCTCTACTCTGCAGCTGAGAGCCATGGTCTTTCCTGGAGCCTCTGCCAGGTGCCTGATGAGACTCTGGGCCAGCCACTGGGATTCTGGAGGTGAAGTTACAGAGGGTCCAAAGCCAACTACACCCCAAGAGAGGACATCCTGGCAGTGTATGAAGGAGTTCAGGCTGCCTCAGTGGTGGTTGGCACAGAGGCGCAACTTCTGGCACCCTGACTGCCACTGCTGAGGTGAATGTTTAATGGAAAGGTTCCCTCTACCCATCAGGCCACCAATGCTACATAGAGTAAGTGGATTGCCTTGATTACACAGTGCACCTGTATTGGAAACCCAAATCATACTGGGATCTTGTAAATAATTATGAATTGGCCTGAAGATGAGAACTTTGTTCTGACAGATGAAGAGAAGAAACAGGTGATGTGAGCTGAGGAAACGCTACCATACAATCAACTGCCAACTAAGAAATACCTTTTCACCAATGATTCCTGTCACGTAGCAATGAATTGAAAATGGAAAGCAGCCAAATGGAGCCCCATGTGACAAGTTACAGAAGGTACCAAAGGAGAGGGTAGTAGTTCAAGCCAGTTTGCACAACTCAAAGCCATCCAATTGGCCCTGGACATTGCTGAATGAGAGAAATCTACACTGACTCTTAGGTGGTGGCAAATGGGCGATGAGGGTGGGTGGAAAGCTGGAAAAAGGCCATCTGGCAGTGTAGAGGAAGACTAGTCTGGACTGCTGATGAATGGCAAGACATTGCCACTTGAGTAGTGAAGCTACCTGTGAAAGTTTGTCATGTGAGTGCCCATGTCCCCAAGAGTTGGGCTAATGAGGAACACTGAAAGCAAACAGGTGGATCAGGCTGCAAAAATCAAGGTGTCATAGACAGATTTGGACTCACAAGACAAGGAAGAATTGTTCCTAGCTTGATGGGCCCGTGATGCCTCAGGTCATCAGGGCAGAGGTGCCACCTATAAGGGGGTATGAGACTGAGAGGTGGATCTAACTGTGGGCAGCATCTCCCAGGTTATCCATGATTGTGAAACTGATGTGCTGCAATCAAGCAGGCCAAGTGGGTGAAGCCCCTATGGGTATGGTGGACAGTGGTCTAATATAAGTATGGGGGGGGCCTGGAAAATTGACTACATCACACTGCCTCAAACCTGCCAAGGCAAGTGCTATGTGCTTGCAATGGTAGAAGGCACCACTCCAACCACTGGATGGTTGGAAGTCTACCCTGTGCCTCACACCACTGCCCAGAACACCATCCTGGGCCTTGATAAGCAGGTCCTGTGGCAGGATAGTACCCTTGAGAGATTTGAGTGTGACAACAGGACTCATTTCAAGAACAGCCTTGTAAACACTTGGGCTAGAGAACATGGTATTTAGTGGGCATACCACATTCCTTACCATGCACTAGCTGCTAGGGAAGTTTAGCAGTGCAATAGACTATTAAAAACAACATTGAAGGCTGTGGGAGGTAGGACCTTCAAGAAGTGGGATCTACATATATCAAAGGCTACAGGGTTAGTTAACCCTGTTCCACTGTTCCCAGAGGTTCCACTAAGCTAGCTGGCCCTGCCCAGTCTGATCCCCTGTGTACCACAGATGGCGATAAGCTTCTGGTGGTGATAGGAGAGGTATGTTAGGAAAGACTGTTTGGATGAATTATGCCTTGAGCAAAGACAATCCCATTTGTTGAGTTGTCTTTGCTCAGGGACATGGTTGCACTCAGTGGGTGATGCAGAAAGGTGGAGAAACATAATGTATATCTCAACAGGACCTTATTTTGGCACCCCAAAAATAAATAAATAAATAACTGTCTATGACATTGTGCCTGTACCCATATCTGCATGTATATATGTTTATAATTAGGATAATTGATGTATGTCTATAGTTAAAAAGTGTAAGTTCAATGTAACATGTTGGTATGTGAAAAAAAATTTGGGGTGGATAATGATGGGGGTTAGGTTTTCTCAAAAGAATTGCTTCCCATTTGTTATCTTCCTGAGGCCACCATTAGCCCCTGGGGAGGCTCAGGGCTCACATCTGAGCATCCCCTGGAGCCACAGGGGAGCCACTGCAGCCCCTCTGCCTTGCCCAGTGCCTGCCTCCCCCTCAAGTGGTTGTGGCCATAACTACACCAAAAGGGAAATTGGTTGGGTGGGAAAACTTATGGTTTTTACTTTGTTGTTGTTTTTCGTTTGTTCTGTTATATATATATTTATATACATATGTATAATATGTGTAATCTTATATATGTATTACATATACTTTTGATATTTTTGTTTTATTTTTTTTTACTAATAAAGAACTGTTATTTCTTTTCCCATATTTTATCCTGGAAGCCCTGTATTTTTGAAGTTATAATAATTTGGAGGGAGAGGACCATCTTTCCAATCCAGGAAGTTTCCTGCCTTCCTTGGCAGACACATGTCTTTTAAACCAGGAACGAGCATAATAGTTTGATTAATACAGATTCCAGTTTGAATCTGTAATATTTCCCAGTCATTCCCCATAGTTGGCATTTAGATAGTTCGACTTTGCATATGTATAAAGATATTTATTCTGTCTTTCTCTACATTATTTCTCTTGGGAAATTGCTGTGACAGTTCAAGACCAGAGATGAAATTGTGTGGTTTTTCTTTTTCCATTATTACAGTGGGGATCCCGAAAAAACCTGCTGGCAGTGAACAACATCAGCTCTGTGGTGATCCTCAGTGAGCAGGCCATGTTGGCACATTTTCATCAGCAGGTGGCCGTGGTACAGGTGTCTCCCAACCTCTTCAATGTGACAATCTTCAGCACAGGAATCACTCACAGCCTTCGTGTTGATATGAATGCTAATGGAGTCTTTGCTACTAAGGTTGATCGGTTGCTTTTTTATTTTTCATTTATTTGCCTAATCAGTTGCCTAGTTAGGTTTATAGAGACCAAACTTCCTAAGTCTTTAAGATAGGCCTTTTTTTTTTTAATACTCAACATAGTGTGTTATGAAGGTATTGTTGTGACAGTAGCAATGGTGCTGTGGTGGAGCTCGTTTCTTTTAAGATCAAACAGGGACTCAGGAATTCTCTAGGGTGCTCACCAGAACCCAGAGAACTTCTGGGCTACTAAAAGCCTTCAAACCCAATGTCCAGAAGATCTAGTAACTGGTAGCTATTGTAGGGAGGTCTTGCTGTATTATTGCATGAATTGCTGCATGTTTCCAAAAGGAACTACATATGTATATTTATTTGGTGTTTTGTTTGTTTGTTTTAGGATGCTGTAGTATTCTGGAATGGGAAGCAAGTGGCTGTCTTTGAGTGCTCAGGAGATGCCTTTAGAAGTGCAGGTAAGACTTAAAACATTGGTCAGAGTTGGAATGCTTCTTTTCTTCCAAAGTTATATGTTCATTCATTATAGCTGATGCGCTATAATCATAGAATCACGTAACAGTTTGGGTTGGAAGGGACTTTAAAGTGCACCTTGTTTCAAGCCTCCTGCCATGGACAGGGACACCTTCTAGACTGGAAAAACCCCTCAGAGCCTGAGTGAACTTTTATCTGATGTAGCTAAATTGCATTATACAGGGCCTTGCACAAAGCATTGTGTGAGGCTAGTACTACTTCCTTCTGTGTATTTTTAAGTACACCATTGATGTTGATCAAGAAGAGCAGTCTTTTCCTGTGGCTCCTTTTGGTTTTACAGATAAGATATGGCAATGGCTATTGAACACTTTTCCTTCACTTTAGAAAAAGTGTAATCAAGGTTACATAGCACTCACATAGGAACTGGAAAGGAGGCTTTTTGTCCCAGCTCTCAGGAGAAATTGTCCCATAAATTGCTATATATAGTGCCAAGGGGAGTAGATTAGCTTTTTAAATTATTAATTCTCCCAAAGTATTTCTGCATTCAGAAATAAGTGATGTAGAATTCTATCAATTCCATCCTAGATCTTGGGATTTATCTTTTTAGAATCATTAAGGTTTTTTGGCTTATCTATATTTACTGATATATTCTAAAACTTTTCCATGCTGAATCATTGCTTTATTATGACCATGGTCCTACCAGTCTACACCACTCCTGAAGTTATTGCAGAGCCACTGTTCTGACAGAGATTCTCTTATCCCTCTTCAGTAGCAGTTCACTGAAGGAAAAAGTGAATTTTCTTACCAGTACCTCACACTGCACTTTTTTTTTCTTTCTTTCACTCCCCATATCAACTCTTGCCCTTCCTCTCACTTGTATACATGGACAGAGAGTACCAACACCTGTTTACAATGGGAACTTCAGCTTTTAAATGTAGAGGCAGTATGGAAGAAGGCTAAAACACCAAGGAATTTGGATTCAATAGTGACAGATTGAAAAAGGGATTTGGTGCAAGATGGTGGAAATTGTGTGCTATAAGTTACTTTTTTTTCTTCTTACAGAACATATTTATTATAATGATGGCTTTGTTGTGATTGTTCCAGGCTCTTTCCTTTGTGACTCTCCAGTTCTGTCTGTTCATGGAGAAAATCTGTACACAGTGGAACCGTATCGGATCCAGGTCCGCACCTGGCAGGTGAGGACTGAGTAAACCATGAAGGGACAAATAGGCCTTGTTGTTTTCAAAGACTGGTGTTAGAGCTTAAAAGTAAAGTGCATGATCTTTCTAAATCTACTAACTCTGCCTTGTCATAATGCAGTACTCACAATAAAAATGATTTTGAGTATTTCAACAGAAAGATCTTTGACATTTTGTGTTCTTTAAAAAGTCTGTGACTCTGAACACTACTGCAATGTAACTAATAAATATTTACAGACTTGAAGACGATCTAAAGTGCATGCAAGTTGAAATACATATATTACTTTCAGGAAGATGATCATACTGAATATTCTTACAAGACAATGAAAAATACCATTTGCACATTTTGTGTGAACCTTTGCAGCCTCTGCTAGTCTGTGAGAACTAAAAAGAGAAATCTAATTATTAGAGTTCTATGACACATCATTTTATTTAGGAAGTAAATATTATATTTTAGAATGGGTGTGATTCATCACATATAGTATATTTTTTTTTACAGATATATATTTAAGGACCTTCAGGGACCTGATATTTCTGTATGTCTTTCACTTGGTAAAGTTTGTGTTACTAAAGAGGAAATTATTGCAGAAGAATGCCTTTAAATTTAGACTTATTTGAGGTTATGAACACACCTGAAACACAGATTACATTTTGTGTGTATGTTTCTCCAATTTGCTTGGAGTGATTAATCTAACACAGAAGTTCAGCAATTTGTGACTCAAGTTGGTGACAAAATAGTCCCTTCTAGTGAGGCTTTGGCCACACAAACCTGGTGTTACACATTTCTTCCCAGGGCACAGTTAAACAGTTGCTGGTGTTCTCTGAAGCAGAGGGGAATCCTTGCCTCCTGGATATCTGTGGGAATTTCCTGGCTGTGGGAACTGATCTGACTCAGTTGAAAATCTTTGATCTCTCACGCAGGTATTTAATAAAGCTTTAAAAATAATCTGTTTACAGTTAAGCTTGTATTTTGTGAGGAATCTTTATCTGTATTTTATTTGATGAAAAGCAGTATTCCCTTTGAATCTTCAGACAATATCAATCAGCTATGTGAGCTGAT
This sequence comes from Parus major, assembly GCF_001522545.3. Classification (NCBI taxonomy): domain Eukaryota; kingdom Metazoa; phylum Chordata; class Aves; order Passeriformes; family Paridae; genus Parus; species Parus major. The sequence continues at coordinate 295,495 of NC_031783.1, forward strand.
GGCTTATTTCTAAAGCAAGGGAGGAACTGGGGAGTAATTAGGCAAGTCATTGATGATGATGATGATTTTAAAAAGAGGATACCATGAGGGATATTTGAGTGCATTTAAAAGTGTGTGGAGAATTTATGGAATATTAAGCTAAGGATGTCCCATGTTTCTTCTGATAACTTGAACAAAACTTAATCTCAAAAGAGCTGAAATGAAATCAGGTCTATCTTCTCATAAATCAGCAAACTTGTTTCAATGAATATATGGAGAAAGTGAACCTAGAACTGTGGAGACTCTGTTCTTCTTCCTGTTTAGGTTAAGAAGTTTGCGTGACTTGGTTCAAACATTGCTGTACTCTCATACTGACAAACATAAAAAAGACACCAACCTGACATTCATTTTGAAAATTTAGCTGCTGATGACAAATGTAATTTTGAAAAGCTGAAAAGCCTGAAGAGTGAAACAGATTCTGTTCTTCTGTGCATGCTGTCACCACAGGAATGCTAAAGTCTAGTTAGTTGCCCTCTGGAAATTATTTGGTTTGGGATCATACACATTCCACCTGAGACAGTTTGAAGGTTGTTAGATTTGGGCAGGTTTTAACTAGCATAAATATTGGATTATGATGTCTGATAGTGAGAAAAAAAGAGTTTCACTCATAAGTGTTATGACAAATTTTTGTGTTTGGTACTGAAAATATCCCTTCTCAAATTATGACACTTTAATTTCAGGGCACCATAGTTGGCTTAGAACAAATGTTATTTTCATAGAATCAAATATTATTTTTTTATGAGATTGTATTATAGCTCTAAATTGCTGTCACTTCAAATTACTGTCACTTCTTTTTACTGCATTTTTTTGTTTCATGAGATTTGTCCTCTGTTGCTAACTGATTACTGGGTTTGTATCTATACAGCAATAAGATTTTTTTGAGATAATAAAATATGTTAATGTGCCCTGCTAATGACATTTCTTTGCTCCTGCTCCACAGTGTGCTTTCCATGCACAGAAATTTTATGTGATGCGCTCTATTCAACATTCATGGTACTGTTAACTTCTGTAGGAAAAGCAGACATCTGAATTCAGAATTCTGGTCAGATGTTCTTGCTGTATTTTCTTTCCTTCCTTTGCTCTCAGAACCAGTTTTAAAGGTGCAGAACTTAATATCCAGCATAAACAGAACAGATGATTGGTGATACAAGCATCATAAAGTCACCCTAGGACACCATGTTTTGGGAATCCTGTAGAAGCACTTGCTGATTCATTGAGGAAAGAATGCCTGTTAACTTATTCCTGAAAGAAAGGAAGTGGCAGCAATCCTCTGGAGAGGGAGTCTGGGGCAGTGGTGTCATACAGTCAAAATAGTTTTCTTTTAGAAGTCTTACCCATAATTTGCTAAATGTTTTGGCTGATGCATATTGCCAGTTGCTTGCCACCATATAATTGAAGTTTATTCCTTCCCACAGGGAGGCAAAAGTACACTGCAACAGCAAGAGTTTATCCAAGCTGCTCCCTGGCTGCAGAGATATTGTGTCTGTGAAGTGCAATGCTAATGGCAGCAAAGTCAGCATCCTTGTCAGCAGGGTGAGGCACAGCTCTTCACTCACTGTCTGGGACTTGTCCATTGGTTCATAGACAGGTGTGGGTCAAGATTACTGAGGACGCAAGAATCACTTCTCAGAAATAAACCTACCTGGTCCAGGCAGTGTATTGAATCATGTAATGAAGTGTTATGTCCCAGCATTAATTAAGGTCTCTTAAGGCTTTGTTCTGTGTTGGGAACAATCCAGAAAAAAGAATATTTCAGTTACAAAAGCTGCTTTATAGCATTTCAAAGAAATCCAAGGCTGACTTGTTGGAATAGAAAACCGGCCAGGAATTTTCTGATATTTCTTAGTAAGAAAGAACTTATGTGATTATCAGCAAAGAAAGCTGAGAGCATGAAGCAGATGGGATAAGCATACCTATTCTTCTTTTTGACTGCATGCTCCAGCAACCTTTGTTTTCCTTTCCTGTAGGCAGATGGGAACATCGATTCCAAGATCTGTTTCTATGATGTTGAAATGGACCAAGTTACGCTCTTTGATTTCAAGGCTGAACAGGGACATGGTAGAGAGAACCTTTCTGCTGGACAAGGCATTGGCAAGTAAGAAACTTCTATTTCAAGAAGCATTAATGGTGGATTTAGGATGGAAATTTGCCCTGTGGAGAAAAGCACACCTTAATGCTGACATTCCTCTGTCTTAGGAAGGAGCTTGTATGAATTTAATTATTTATTTCTGAAGAACTAATTAACATTGGTGAATTGTGTGCCCATCAAGCTGCATCCCTGTCTATTCCAATAATGTGAGCTAGGTAGTGTCAAATGAAGGTCCCAGTGTTGTGGTTTGACATTGGCCAAACACTAGGCACCCACAAGAGTCGTTTGCTTACCTTGTCTTTACAGTTGGGCAGAGAGGAGGGAAGAACAAAAAAAAGGAAATAACAGAGGGTTCATGAGTTGAGATAAGGACTGTGAGAAAATCACTCTAAAGGCAAAATGGGTTTAAATTTAAAGGTATAAAATGTATTTATTATTAACAGAGTCAGAGGAGGATAATAAGAAGTATAAAACAAGCCCTTAAAACACCTCTTTTCCTGCCAGCCCATCCCTCCTTCCCACCAACAGTGCAGGGAGATAGGGCCATGGGAGTTTTGGTCAGTTTGTCACTCAAGATGATCTTCTGTTCACTCAGGGGGAGGATTCTTACCTCTGCTATGCCATGGGTTCTCTCCCACAGGCAGTCTTCTCAAAACTGTTGTGGCATGGGGTCACTCATCGTGGGGTGCAGTCCTTGAAGGATAGGCTGCTTTACTTTGGAAGCAAGGGCTCTCTCACTCTCTCTATTCAGGTCTTCTACTAGACCACAGCTTTCTCTGGCATCCACCCACTCCAGCAGCAGCACTTTTCTCATGGGATTCGAGTGGATTTCTGTATCCCCTGTGGACTTCATGCATTACAAGGGGAAAGTTTGTCTCACCATAGTCCTCACCATGGCCTGCAGAGGAATCTCAGTTCCAGCACTTGGAGAGCCTCCTCCCCCTCTTTCTTTTCTACTGACCTTGGCGTCGCCATGTTCTCCCTCATGTGTCCTCACTTCCTTCTCTTCTCTGACTAGAAAAAACTCCTACTTGTAGGTACCATTGCCAACAAGTTGCAATAATTCAAAGATTCTTGCAGGATCACACAGCACTAAGAAGTTGATCCTGTCTAGGTTGCAATTGGGGAATTGCTCATCATGCTTTCACTGCTGGCCAGGCAGCCCTGCTGTCATCACGTAGGCAGTGGTGGCTGCTGCAATGCAGGTGCTGTTTAATGCCTCTCTTCATGTGGGACACTGGGAAGGAGAAGCCACTGCTGCCCCTGCCCTTCTACCCCCAGAGCCAGGTGGCCAGGCAGGCTTGCCATGGGCTCTGCCAGCATGGCACCTCCCCACCCCTGAGGGAAAACTGCCTGTGTGGTGTTTTGATTTTCTTCTTAAATGTGTTATCACAGAGGTATTACCAACCTCTCTAATTGGACCAAAGTGGAAGCTTCTAGCAGCTTCTCACAGAGGCCACCCCTGTGACCCCCCCCCCCCTTGCCCCACAGCCAAACACAAGGCTATACCAAATCAACACACCCAGAAAGCAAGCTCAAAATAAACAGGAGGTAAGGAGGTAGTTCTTCAGCCAACATGCAGCTGAGCCAAGGAACTCTTTGGAAAGGAAGTAGAGAAGATGAAGGAAGGGCTTATGGAGATATTGGACAAATTCATAGAAGAGGAAGTCAGGGAGAGTTACTAGCACTTTGGAAGCCACAGCTAGGTAAAGAGATCTCTGAGGAGAGGATGGCTGGGTGTAAGGGGTTTTATACAGAAGTATTACACCACTAGAATCAGGATTCAGATCTTTAAATAAAGAAAAATCTTGGAAAGCTACCCTTCCTTGAAAAGTTTATATAATAGGAACTGAGAAGAGGGCATTGTGGAGGTCCTTGTAGGAATAAAGGTATTTTTAAAATATAATAAAATTTGGTTTGTGTGGGTAAAAAACTTATGAGGTGTCTATTTAGACCTGTTGCCTTTCTGTTCATGCAAACTGTGCTGTAGGAAGTGCATTAGAAATCCTAGCAGCACAAAGTAGTGAAGTAGAAATGCTTGTGAAAATATGGTATAATATTAAAGTACAAATTCCCATTTGATTCTACAATAATTTTTCTGACTGTATTTTTCTTAAGAAAAGCTGGCATTGGAACAGGTGGATTGCTTTTTAGCAACTATCTGCTATGGGTATTACAAGCAAAAATAGGAATATACTCTCCTTACCACTTGTAGTAGTTTAAAATCACTAATTTTCGTTTTCCAGCCAATGCACCAAATAATGTGGTGGTTTTAGCTCTAGCTAGAATCACCAGGGTACTTACTTATTTCTTGCTGTGAGATATGGATTAGGAGAAGGCAAAACAGGCTCAAAACTTAAAAGGAACAAAGAAAGTTTATTAACAGGACTACAAGAATAAGAAACCAGAATAAAACTTTCAGAAACCTTTTCTACCCCCCCCACCCAAACTTTTCCTTTCCCAACTGACAACATAGAGGCAAAACCTGAGATGTTAAAGCAATACCAACTATACAATAGTCTTTTCATAAGTCTCTATGGGAGAGGAGTTTTCTCTTGTCATTCCATGGAGAGTTCTCCACAAGAAAAACAGTTTTCCTGTGGCTTTTCATTTCCATGTCTGGCAGCCCCCTGGAAAAAACTCTGCCATTATACTTTCCTCCCATTTTCACATCACTCTAAGGTGTGTTCATGGGCCATGAATTCAAAGGGCAATATTTTAAGGATGAGTTATTCAAAGGCAAAGGTTCTCTTTATCTGTTTCTATTATCATCTCTGGGAACAGAGGTTTTCTCCTTTTCTCCCTTGGGGCAAAGGGTCTTCATCAGCCCTCACCTCTCTTTCTCTCTGCTCAAGCATCTCATGGGATCACAGCTACTCCACCATCTGCTTAGCTTCATCAATCGATACTTTTGCTCAGATTTACAATTTGAATAGTTCATTCCCCCCAATACTTTCATGAATTAAAGGAATTTTTCATAACATTGTTGTCCATCTCCATGGCCCTACCAAAAGAATATTTCAGCTTATTAAAGCATCTCCTCATTCTTCTTCTATCTTAGGCTGACTCCTTCCTTTACTGATTTTGATGTTTCATGTTGTCTTTTTACATGTTGATTGCTCCCACTTTCCTCTCTTTGGAGAGGGGATTAAGTCTGCAGGTCTCATCTGAGTAGTGAAAGGGTTAAACCTTGCACAGATCTCGTGGATGGTGATGTGATCTCTGCCAGGGCAGCAGCCCGGGCTGTTTGTGATGGAGGATTTTTTTCAGTGGTTGTGCTGGAGGAGGGTGGCTAGGATCCCAGCAGCCAGGCTAGCACTCAGAGGCAGCACGCTGCGGGCTGATGGCTTCCCCTCTCCTTACTCGGCAGTTTCTGCCGAATCCCAGTGGCAGCAGAATTTCAGCTGAGCCAGGGACCGGCCTGGCCCGGCAGCACCGCTGTACAGGGCTCGGCGAGCTTCCCGAGGAGGCTCAGCCCCTCTGGAAAGGGACTTCTGCCACCCCACAGTCTCCATCCCCCACTCGGGAGCCGCTGGAGTGCGGCCCATAAGGGCCGCGGGGGAGCAGAGCAGCTGTACCAGAGTTCTGTTGCCTTTCAAGGCCAGAAAGAAATAGAGACAGAAACTCCCAGGCTTAGGTTTAAAAGGTGGTATTCACAAAGGTGATCTCACTTTTCAGCGGTGAAGAATGTTGTTAATTCTCAGAAATGACCAGCTGTTGTCCAGGTCTCAAGCAGAGAAGAGACTCGCAACAGCCTCTCTCAGAGGAGTTACTTCCATGGATATTTCCCACTTTTTTTCCTAAATGCCAACCTACCACATCACTGAAAGCCAGAAGAAACTACTCAGTTTATCAAAAAACTAAGGCCAATGCAAATCTGGGGTCTTACATCCTGGTTAGTTATGCAGTAGTGCAGTCTAGAGTAAGTGAGGAAGTTGTTTCCAAGTGCAGTATCTTGTGTAGCCCAACAGAGGCCAACCCAAGCCAGGAGTGCTGTTTCACTGTTTGAGTGTTAGTGTCTGTGTGAATAATCCATTTATCTGTGCTTTCTTTTAAAGGATCTTCAAATTAGAGTGAGTAAAATCAGCAGAAAGTGTTAATAATCCTCTTCTGCTTCTCTTTCCCTCCTCCTGAGACAAAATCTAAACACTCCCAGGTTTTTTACAAAAATTCTGTTTTTTCGGTATGCAGTTTACTGATTGTGAATTCCATGGCAGGGAGAGGACTTAGGTTTCTGCACCTGTTTGAATGTCTCTTTCAATTTGCCCTCTAGTCCTACTCCAATCCTCCCCACAAATTCCACCCTTCAGTGGTGACAGCAAGTGAGAAAATATTTTAATGATGTCTTTGGTTTCTCTTTTAAATAATTTGACATTTTTTCAGAAGAATGAATGCTAGGCCATTGCTAAAATAGTGTGATTCTGTATGTCTGTAGTCTTGATATGGCTGGCACTGAAGTAATAATTGAAATGCCCAAAGGAGGCAAGATGTTATTATTTAAATTGCTGACAGAGACTGGCTTTCCCGAGGCTGCAGGAGAAGCCCTTGTGCTTAATGTGCTGTTTCACAGTGCCTCAGAATTCTTGACATACAGTAGGTGGTGGTTGGTCTCTTCTTCCAGGTAACAATCAATAGGATGAGAGGAAATGACCTCAAGTTGTGCCAGTAAAGGTTTAGGTTGGGTATTAGGAAAAATTTCTTCAGGTAGAATTGTCAGGCACTGGAACTGGCTGGCTACAGCAGTAGTGGAATCACCATCCTGGGAATGTTCATAAAATGTGTGGACATGGCACTCTGGGGCATGGTTTAGTGGTGAATGAGGTGGTGGTGCTGGGTGCATGGTTGGACTTGGTGATTTTAGAGCGTTCTTCCAATTGTAATGATTCCATGGTTTGAAGACAGAGCTGAGGTAGCCCCTGTGTTAGGGGCTATCAGCAGCAGGCACTGAGGTAGATAGTTTGAAGGATGTTCAAGTGTTTATGTAGGACCTGCAATGTCAGGGGAGGCAGATTTTGAGTACGTCTTTTTATAGGCAATACCAATTTTTTTTCTACCAAAGTGCTTTATGTCCTGTCACCACTGTCAGTGTAAAAGACCAAACTAGCAATGTCATTGCCATGTGTAAAATGTTAGGAGTCAGGAAAATGTATCTGGTTAATGTTCTAATACAGAGTATAAATAACTGACAATGATCCCTTGGCTGGAGATTTATTTACATTCATGCACAGAATGGGCTGGAATTACTTTGTTTCCCTTTCTGCACCTTTTCTTGTCTCTTCATAGGTTTGTAGTGGAGTATCCAGAGTTGAACAGTTACATCCCTGCTCGCCATTTTTGGGACCAGAGTGAACCAAGACTTTTTGTATGTGAAGCAATTCCTGAAACAGGCTTCCAACCTCCTGACCAAAAGGAAAACCAGACTGAGGGCACAGTATGGTCTTTTTCATTTGTTTTATCTTGTTTTACATAGAGTTCTCCCTGTCCAAGCAATAAATCCTTTGTGATTCATTAAGGATGTAGGAGTGGGTAGTACACATTACTAGGTGCAAAAATGAGTTGTGAGCCCTGTGTTTGCTGTCTGTGTTTCAGGCAGTCCCTCTATGGCAGCTCTCTGGTTTGGGCAGAGCTTGCACATTCTGAGGAAGAAAAAGAGGGGATTTCTTTAGCTGTGATACAATTTTGGGAATGATCTTAATACAAGCTTGTATCTGGACTACAGTTATTCAGGTGACATTATTGGGTGGATTGATAATCTCGAAGTTTGTAATTTTAAAAAATAGCTGATTTTATATCTTGAGTCCACTTTTAGCAGCAAGAATTAACTTGATAGAATAACAGGGATGTTACTGTTAAGGTGAACAGAGAAATACACTTTTCCACCCACTCCCTCCAGTTTTCTGCTTTTCTGGAGAGGAATTGTACATTTTTATGGGACTTCTCAAATTATCTGTTACTGGTGTTCATAACACTCGCTCACAGTAAGAGACTTCTCCTGGCTCAAGCTGTTCAGGTATAAGCAATTTATTGTAAGGGCAATGAGAGGGAGAGACCCGTGTCTGCCTCCAGCCTCGGCGGCTACGTGGTCGGGGGGAGAGCAGGAGAGGAGAGGTTGGAGATGGGGAGGGAGGAAACAAGAGCAACAGAGAGAGAGCAGGGAACCAGGGAGGCTTATCAGAGAGGGGGAGGACAAGAGAGGGGTAAGGGGGAAAGACCAAGAGGGTAAGAGTAAGAGAGGGAGAGAGGAAAAACTAAGAGGGTAAGGGAGGGAGAAACTAGGAGCAGGGAGAGGGGTCGGGAAAGGCTAAGAGGTGAGAGAGGGGTAAGAACTAAGAGAGCACGAAGTTCTTGTTACAATCCAATATATCTTTTTCTGTAGTGAATATTCTAATTCCCAGTAACCAATCACTATGAGATACACCCACTAAAAATTTACATACAGCCTATGAGCATCTCTATATTAACATACAGTGTTGCATTTTAAACTCTAAAAGCTTTACAAGTTCTTTCCTTGCTTCTTGACCTTTGGATTTTCTATCAGCAGAAGGACATTATTTCATCATCAGGGATTCTCCTTTAGCTGGCTAGGCTATTGTTCTTTGGTTATATAGTAACTAGTACTCAGCATCATGACTCAAAGCAGGCTTTCATTTCTACTTTGATTCTAGGCTTCATATTTTCAGAATCTTCTGCCAAACAATCACATTCATAAGGTTCCCCTGTTTCATTCTCCCCAACAATCTGTTATGGTCTTCTTTACATTAGAAAAAATATTTAATTTTTATTGATCACAAGTAATCTAATCAAGATTTCTTTTATCACACAATTCTTCCCCTTTCCCTGCTTTTGTGGTTGTAGTGCTCCTTACCACTTTGTATAGAACTGCCTATCCTGCATAAACATTCCATTGATTTGAAACATACATTTTAATCTCAAATTTTTAGATTTGTGCCTTATTTTAACTACATCTCCTAAAATTAAAGATAGAAAGCTCTTTGTCTTTTGTTGGTTAAAATGACCTTAGAAGAACCATGAGAAGATCAAAATAAAAAAGAGAAATGGGATAGGGATGTCTCAAAAGGCCTGGCTAGGGTCTTCTAGCAAAGAAAAGAACAATTCAACTTAATAGTCCTCATGCAAAAAAAAATTAGAAATGCTTGGCTTCTAAATAAAGTTGAAAAAAAAGATATAAAAGGAATGCCACTTACTTTTTGCCCCATATTCAATGAAACTTTTTACTGTCTGCTTATGCTTTAGTAAATGAGAAATCTGATTCACTTCTGCTGGAAATAAATATTATTTTAACTAGAGTCAAGTCAATACTTAAACTGTTAGAGGAACTATTTTTGAATGGATTATATATTTCCTGGGAGCTCAAAGCAGTCAGTGAGCTGATGAGCTTACAGTGGGAATAATATGTTTTTTTTAAAAAAAGTTGAAAATAGTTGTGGCTGCCCCATCCCTGGAAATGTTCAAGGCTGGGTTGGACAGGGCTTAGAGCAACCTGGTCTAGTGAATTAGTGGGTCTAGTGCCCACCCTGGCAGGGGGTTGGAGTTAGATATTTTTTAAGGCCCCTTCAAACCCAAACAATTCTGTGATTATCTTATTCCATGATTCTGTTTCTTTGCCCTGAGCCAGATCTCTCAGAGGCATGCCTGAAGCAGCCATCTGTGGGCAGGGGCTTCTCTCTTTATGTGAAAAAGAATTGAGAAAAAAGCTTGGGTAAAGCTGGTTGCTGAGGCAGAGGTGGAAGTCCCTTTGCAGGGGGACCAGTCTGGAATGCAGAGGGAGGTGCTGGCTGCTCACTGTAGGGAGGAAGCTTGCAGCTCTGCCCTCCCAGCAGCTGTGTGTCTGAATGTATAGGACATACTATTGTCAAGAGAAGCTTCTGACAAGTGAATATGGAAAATAGAAACAAAAAGAAAGAAAGATATTGGAGCATAAAAACAAAACAGTGCTTTGCTTCCTTTTCTAGGTGGATGTTTGGATTATATCCTTCTTCAGCACTGAAGAGCATGGCCTTTTGCTGCAAGACAGCTTTCCATTGCCTTCATCCTACCAGGTTCTTCTGGGCATAGAGGTGCCACATTATTACTTTGCAAAAAAGGTGAGCTAATCTCTAAGAATTCCTTCCCTTTCCAGAAATTCAGACTTTCTACTGTATAGGGATCAAATTTAACCAAATTGAGTCTGGGGTAGGTAGAGCAACTCCAATGGCAGGGGTGCATCACAGGTAAAAATGACATAAAGATAATTCTGCTGCAGATGAGCTTCACAGAGTTGTGGAATTTGTAATGAGATAGCTTTTTATGGGTATTGTGAACTGAATGTGACAAGTGTAAGAGAAACAGGAATTACCAGGTAACACAATTGAAAAAGGGACACGGAAAAAAACTCTACTTTATCTAGTCACTGTGCCTATTGCAAGTACAAGGGGTGTGTGTGTGTGAGATTTAGGTAGGCTGTCAGATAGGACATTTCATACTGGCTTTGGCAGAAGTATCTCACTTCCTTGTTGGAATAATGCTTAATCTCCAAGAATACCTAAGAGAGTAAGAATAGTCATCTTGCACCAGCAACAAGTGCTTGTGTGCTGCAAATGCCAAGAATGCAGGCTCTAAGTTCTAAAGCTTGGAATTTCAATCCAAAATTGTTTGCATCTCATGTAAATAATACCCTACATAATTCCATGCATACTGGGCAAGCTGCAGCCTTTTACCTACAAATTGGTTTCTGGTGAAGTTATGACCTGAGTTTCCTAGTGCTTCCTAGGATGATGATTTGCTCTGTTCCTGTCTTGTAGGGACAGTGGGAGTGTAACAGATCCCATTTACTGTATTTAGTTTTGTAAAATCTACCAGAAATTGATATTAGTGATACTTCTGATCCTCACATAGTTTGGTAACACTATTAGATAGGGAGAATGTATCTATTCATTATGTTAAGATTCAGAGCATCACTTTGCAATTTCTCCCCTTCAAAGCACTGCCTGTTGTCAGTCTTCCTGTGAAGACTGAGCTTTTAGAGTTGTACTGTGTTTTACTTTCCTTTTTCCCTTAAATTGAAAGGTCAAATGTGATATGCTGCATTTTCCAATCTTTCTTTTTAACACTTCTCCATCACATCTCATGCTATTTTACTTTGATATTATGTTTCTTTTTTTTCTTTCTTTTTTTTTTTTTTTTTTTTTTTTTTTTTTTTTTTTGACTCTGTATGGATTATTGCTGCCATTAGTTGTGTTTTCAGAGGGGATGTCTCTATAAACCTGTAAGTATCTGCATTGCTTTGGTCCTCTTCCTTCATCCTCTGCTCCTCTCTTGTTTCCATTTTCTTGGTAGGTGATTGTCTCTTTCTGACAGTCACTTTTCACATCACTTGTATTCATTTGGGAAACTTAATTTAGTATAACAGTAGAGTCTGCTTTAAATACAGCAAATCAAGTTGATGCAACAAGCCTTGTTGAGCAAGTTTAATTCCAGGGTTTCTCCTTATTCACCATAATGTCTCTACTCTCCTGGTTCCAGAAATTCTAGTTCTAGTCAAACAGCAGATGGGTGCTTTTGATTTCTGTGGTTTACTGTACCCAGGACTTCCACTGTATTATAATATAATACAATTTTTAGTGGTTTCTATATACCTTAAAATTTAATTATCTTCTATAACTATACAATTGGGGGAGATAGGGGAAAGTGTCCATGGACTTTGGCATCATTTATGACTCAGATCATCTTCCTCTGTGCCTGGCTTGGGAAAGTTTCCTTATTACACTCCAGACAGATCATTTGACATTGAGGATTGAGACTTTATTGTTTTTCTGCATAATGATTGAATTGCTTTGAGTTGCCTTTCAGTGAGTGATGAAAGTACCCCTGAAGCTTTAGAACGGCTTGAAGCTTTAGAGCTGTAAGGGGAAGGGTTTAAACCCGAGCTTCAGTATTCATAAGATTTACATGAAGGCAAGGATAAAAGAATTTGGTCTGTATAGTTAAATTTCAGAACAGCAGACTAATATTTGAGAAGAAACTTGGAGACATGCTTATCTGAAATCTTCAGAAAGCTGTGAATTTAACAGTTGCTATTATAATAGTAGTACTATTAGTATACATATATATATATAATAGTAATAATAATGATGGTAATAAAAGGAGGTTACCTTTCTGTGGTTGCCAATTTCCAGTGATCACTGGCATGCTGTGATTGTTCACTGCAATATGCTAATCTCTTCTATGACATTCCATATTTTGTGGAATTTTTGGTGGCATTTTCTAGGATGTTCTGAAACTTCACAACTATTGTCACTATTGATCATGGTCCTGCAGATATAAAAAACTTGGACTGTGGTGAAAATAGTGTAATTAATTACATGTACAAAGGAGTAAATTTCAGCCTGCTTAATACCTATATGACAACCTTCTCCTTTTAGCTGGGAGAAGCTGAGAAGGGAGCATCAGAGTCTGGCTCAGGAACAGTCCCTCAGATGGTTGCAAGAAGACCCATGAGAGATTTCATTGGATTGGGGGACTGTGATAGCACCACCCAGGATGCCATGCTGAACTTCAGCTACTATCTGACTGCTGGAGACATGGATGAGGCCTTCAAATCCATCAAGCTGATAAAAAGGTATCAAAACTATTTGTATGTATATCTTCATGGGTGCAGTTTATTTTTGTTAAAAGTTTGTATGAAGTATAGAACTTAGATTCTCCTTACCTTTTCCCTCTCTGATTTCATTCTCCCTTTCATTTTTAACCAGAGGAAACATCTTTATCTCACAGACATTTTAATGCTCTGCTCATTCTTTGTCTATAATACATTGTGGATTCTTTTTTACTTAAAGAGAAAGAATTACTGATAACCCGCAACATTATCCTGTGTCTGAATGGCAAAAATGTCATCACTAGAAGAAAATCAACATTCACAATTTTATTTATACATCTAAAATAATCACAGCAATACCAAGTGTTATAGATTTACCAACCACATAGCTGTTTTTTAAATTCACATGTACATTATTATAATATGGATATTGCAATATTAGAGGAAATAATATCATGTCTCTTAAATACTCTAATATTTTATTTTAAGAACCACTGCATTTAATCATATTATTTCTGGACTTCTTTTTTTTTCCCAGAAAATTAATGCAGGCAGATGAATATTAATCTTAGTTGGTTTTTACAAACCTACTGCTAGAAGAAACTCTTTGTCAGCTTTATGGCATTTCCCCTGACAGTCTAGAGCAGTGCAGTTGTTCTAGAGCATCAGTCTCTGTAGAGTGTTTGTCATTTGGAATGTGGTGCAGAGCAGCAGTCGGGGTTGAGTTTCTTATCATAACCAAACTGAGTGCAGAACAGAACTCAAGAGCCAGCTTGATGATCACATTTTTAAAAAGTGTGGAAATAGTGATAAAGAAGCAAAGCAGTGTACTCAGCTGGGAGCAACAAAACAGTCTTGAGGAATTTGTAACATTCACAGCTCATGGTCCCTCCAACCTATCAGTAATTGTGCTCAGAGCAGCATTCTGAGAGCACTTAGTCACCTGTCATTGCCTCAGGTTCCTGTATCCCATGTATTCGTGCATAAGAGTTTTTGATATGTTGTGGGTTTTTTTCTGAAAATTATATGCATATGACTTTTGTGAGGCCATGTGCTTCTCATGTTAAGGCTTATAAACATTATACCTAATTCTATAGGCATTACTTTTTCACTTCATTATCATATTAAACTATGATGCAGGTTGTTTTTAAATCTCAAAATCATGAAGTCCTGTATATTTATTTTATTCTCCAGTCTGGGTGCTTGAGTGGCAGCTCTGTTCTCCAATATTCCCTGTGTTATATGGCTCTGGGCATTGCTGGGCAAAACTGGTGTCCTGCCATAGCATTCTAATGTCACATCAAATGTTATAACTAGCTGGTGAGAAAAGAAACCAAAGTGGGCTGGAATATTTATTTTTTATAATAGTTCCCAACAATGCAATTTAATAATATATTTGATTATTAGGGAGTTCAGGTAGCCTCCTGTGGACATTTGCCCTCAATGTAACATTGAAACATTTTTTCAGCAGCATGTGTGGCCTGTTCTAGCTGCGTACCATTCTCATTTTTAATGTCTGTTTATGCATAGGACGTTAGCAAACCTGTGTCTCAGGATACAAAAGAAATGTCTGAAAAAAAGTGCAGCTTAATTCTTCTGCAATTCCTTTCTTTACATAAGAATAGTTAGAGTTGCTTTTGCTTTTTACTCTCTGGTCTGTTCTGGGGCTGGGAGCAGGTATTGCAGCTAATGAGAATTTGTTCCTTGTAGAGAGGTGAATAGAAGAACTAGAAAGTCATGAAATTTAGACAGTTTTTAAACCCACCACTTAGTCTATAGTGAGTTTTCTGCTTTCTCAGATTGCATGTTAACTCCCAAGCTATTGTCACTGGTCTCCTATACCTTTTTGTTTTATTTTTAGGGAGCAGGAGAACTTGATGCAGACAGAGAAAATGTGTTTGGTTCCCTCTTTCCTGTATTCTCATTGCATACACTTGTTATCTTTTCCAGCTGACCCTGCTGCCATGCAGCCAACCCAACAATTCTGTGCTGTACAGCAGAAGGAGAGGGCAATATAATATTTTTTATATATATATATATATATTTATATATATATATAAAATTATGTGTTTTATACATATGTATAGAGATGGAGCCCATCCAATAATCAAGGGCCTCTGCCCAAACAAGTGAACATTGTAATGTCTTGCAATCCTTAAATTATAGCATATATATAGAAAACAACTCCAATGCAGATTTCCTTGGTGATCTTTCAAGTGTACTCTTTCAGCATGGTGACTCAACGTAGTCATTTTCCAAGCCACGGCGAAAGCGAGCAGTCAGGGTGCGGCTGATGACAATGACCCGGGGTGCCATGCAGTCCTCACGCCTGTGGAGGATGTTCCAGATTAGAATGGCAGCTGCCAGTGTGGCCAGAAGGCAGGCTCCAATGTTCAGGTAGCAGGACCACGAGAGGTTGGTGTATGGTCCGATACGATAGAATGTCACCAGTCCGATAACCAGAACAAAACCTGCAAGCAAAATGGCAGAGTTATTTTTAATGAGCTTTCCTCTTGAATTTCTGCAGTGGCAAAATGTTATAGGCATCTCAACATTTACAGACTCACTGCTCATAAGTCTGTCGAGCCTTTCCACCCCTATTATGATATGCTGGATGTGTTTTTGAAGGCATATTTGAGCCTCACAATACATGCAAAGAGAGTGTGTTAAACAGAGGCTCAGTATTAAATTTAAATGTGTTCACTCTGATTTAAGTTTCTTACACCCACTGAACTGTATTTCATGTTGGGTTTTTTCCCCCGTGCATTTGAATTACTTACACAGATGTCCTTTTTCTTACTTGCCAAAAGAGAAAACGGCGGTATTAGTGATGATGATGATGATGAAGATAATAATAATTTAAAAAAATCTTATTCACAGTACATACACTTACTGTGAAATTTTAAAATGCTTATTAAGGCAGGCCACTATGTAAACTGCAAATATGAGGAATAGCTAAATATCTTACAGAAATAATAAAAAGCAATGTTAAAATTAAGTAACTCAAAAAAAGGGAAGGTGAAATAAATTGAACTTCATTGTCCTACTTTTTCTTGCTGGAAAAAAGTGTTATGAGGCAGAAGTAATGTCATACCTCCAGAAGCTACTGAAGACAAAGTTTCTATTGTCCTTGTAACCTTAAGCACAGTACTAAGTTCCCTAAAAGGTAAGTAATACTAGAGTAATAACAGTGCACTTGTCTGGCATTTCCATTCAGGTGTCACAATGTGATTTGCAAAAACAGTGAAAAAAAAGGAAAATTTCTCATTCTCTTTGGTGGTTACATTACTGATGAATTATAGTAATATTAATTCAGAAGTGAGGTGGGGTAACTGTTCTAGTTATGCAGGAGATCCATGTTAGATCAAGAGGCAATCTGTATCCCTTTACACCTTTTTATGTTATCAACACCTATCCATTCTCTGAAGAATGCATTGATAACCACATGATTACTTTTCTGCTCTTTGTTTATTGTATTGTCAGAGAACTGTACCATCCCAGGATGGTTTGCATTGGAAGGAGCCTTAAAGCTCATTGCATTCCATCCCCTGCCATGGGCAGAGACACCTCCCACTACCCCATGTTGCTCCAAGCCCCGTCCAACCTGGACTTGGACACTTTTAGGGATTGAGCTTCTCTGAGCAACCTGTGCAAGGGCCTTCCCACCTTCCCAGGGAACAATTCCTTCCCAATATCCCATCTAACCCTGTTTCTGGCAGTGGGAAGCCATTCCCCCTCATCCTGTCCCTTAGGGCCTTTGTCCCAAGTTCCTCTACAGCTGTCCTGGACCTCCTTTAGGCACTGGAAGGGGCTGTGATGTTTCCATGGAATCTCCTCTTCTCAAGGTTGAACATCCCCAGCTCTCCCAGCCTGGCTTCAGAGCAGAATGGCTCCAGCCTAGTCTTTCTTCCTGTACCTATTGTCAAACAAAACTATTTTTCAACTTTTTAAAAGAAATTCATGGATGTAATTAGATTGAAACAAAGAGGCAAGTGTGCCTCACTAACCAAAAAAAGATTTTCTCTTTGTTATCCTACACACTTCCTTAACCACCACCAAAACAAAGGAATGTCATTGCCAAAATGACCCCTTCATGAAGGAAGACTGTAATAAATAAATATCTATGAACTGCCAGAACATATCTGCACACCATCTTCCTAAGTTCATGGGCAAGGAGAAGTCAAGAGCTTCCCAGTTGCTGCATGCTGTTTTCTCAGCTTGCCACAGTGCCTGTGCCTGCAAACATTATCCCCATGGATACATGGCAATGATATGACCCCTGGCCCTGGTCCTTGATTTTCCATGAAAGAGCATATCCTGAGTGTGCATTGTACAAATTCTTTTCTTAAAAGAGTACACTGGTAGTGCAGTGAAGATGGAAAAGACACAAGTTACATACAGATAAAAAACACATAGGATGGAAATGACATACAAGTAGGAGGAAAACAATCATTACTCTAAGGTATGACACTTGCACTATTTTGAGAGTCAGTAAAATGAAGGCTGAATCCCCCTCCTCATAATGCAAACACTGAATGGATATTCCTTCAGGAGATGTCTGGCATACTTGGCTCTCCTGTGTCTACCTAGAAGGTGCTTTGTAACAGTTGCTTGCTTCACCTTCTCCTGAGGTGGCACTGTCCCACAGCTGGCATGTCCAGAGAGGGTTTGGAGTGAGGCATTTCTCTGTCTGAGGACAAATAAGGAGAAAATAGGTTCCTATGGGAGGAGTAGCTTTTTACTGCTCTTTCCCCACTCTGATGTTAAAAGAAGCCTAATATACCCTGGATGGATTTTACGTTGTTAACACAGTTGTAAGGACACAGTAACTCCTCCGTTTTCTCAGTAAATCTGGTAGTTATTTTATGATTCATCTTAGTTATAAATAAACAAGTTTCATTTAGAGAGAATGTGGCCATGTGGAGCACACTGAGTTGTAGAAATCACTGATCCATACAATAATGGTTTGCTGGTGCAAATAAAATATTTTCCCCTCATTGCCAGTAGTCGGTCTCCAAGTTCAGCTTGTCCTGAGGCACATGGTAGAGAAAACAGGGGGAGATTAGGTTCTGTTTTGTGAGAGACATTAGGTCTTTTAAACTTTCCTCTGAGATGGCTCAGTTCCCCATGTGTGGAACCAGGCTGATAAAACTTCCTGTGTTTATTTTGTATTTCAGAGCATTGGGAGCAGGGCATGCTAGTTGTGATATGCTTATAAATAATTTGGATATCTGTATCTTCATTTAGGTCTTATAAGGGTGATACACACTGATACTGCTTTGCAGTCCATTGTTCAAATGATTATAAATAGCCATTTTCTTATGAAGGTAGGAAATCAAGAGGAAAGGACCTGCTTGCACCTCCTGTAGCTGAGTTGACCTACTTCATCTCCTTGTGGTTTAAAACTGGCAGGAAGGAGGGTATTGATATAAATCAAGAGACCCATCTTACTTAGTCATGCACATGAGAAGGCTTTTTGTAATTGGTTTTGTTTTTCAGTTTTCCTTTCAGAACTCATTTTCAGTTCATACAGGCTTTGACAGGGAATCCATAAAGTGTTATTTTTTTTTATTTTTTTTTTAAAAGTGTGAAGATAATCATAAAACTTGAGGCAGGAGGAGTTTTGAGCAGGAGCTGTTTGGACCAGCGACCCCTAACAGGTACCTTTAAGGGACAGTTATAAATATTAAAAAGTTCCCACTATCTTGCAGTATTTTTTTGAGGCTCTCTTGGGAGAGGGACATGGGTTCAGGAATACCAGTTACACAGGGTAACCCTGGTGCTATGTTGTGTCTCGGAGATTAATTCCCACTGTAGGAATATTTTCAATATTTAAAACTTTTTCCAAATACCCAGCTTTTAGTGAAATTACTTAGCTTTGTCTTTCTTGCTTTTGTATTACTTATGGCCAATTATTGTCCTAAATGACTTAACATCTCCGTGTTCTCTCTGATGGAGCAATTATCCACCAGTGGAAAGCACTAAGGCTTCCTTACGGGTCCCCAAATAAAGCTATTTTTGCTAGAAGGACTATTTTCCTTCACAAGCCCTTTGCCTGAACCCTGCTCAGATGAGCAGCCAGTCACACAAAAGGCTTTATCTCCTTTCCCAGTTCTGTGCCAATGGCTGAGTGGGGTAGATTGACTGGGTTTGAGAGCTCCCTGAACTGACAGATCATGGGAGCCAGTTGCCAGAGCTCTTGAGTGAAAATGTGTGTTCTGTTTAGGATCCTTTGCTGCAGTTTAGACAGGAACTGACATTAAGAGCAGACAAACACATGACAGAGGCAGCAGAGTTGGAAGCACGTTACTGTAGAGTTTATACAATTAGTTTTACAGTTCTGCAAGAGTCAAGGAACTCCAAAATAGAAGTGTCACTGAGAAAGTTATTTTCCAGCATTCTTATTTCATATTAGCATGGCTTGATATGGGAATTATAAATGTAGGAACTCCAAAGAAAAAGGTGAAGAAATCATTATGATCCAAAAACACTGAGTTTGCATAGGATGGTGAGTTTTAAATCTTGATGAATGCTGCTTTTGTGAAGATGATGATGTACGAAAACCTCAAGGTTTGCTTGGATACATTTTGTCTATAACAGCATAATCAAACTTGGACTTCTTGGAGCAAAATGTTCCAATGTGCTGCATATGTTTTTCTTGCCCTTAGAGGAGTCTTGTACTCTAGCCAGGAACTAGGGTGGAACATTTAGTCTGTTCTCTAAATGACTGGGCAAAGACACATAGTTCATGTATTTGTGCCATATAATGGTTAGAAGTATCCCTATAAAAATTAACCTTGTTGTAAGAATAGTCTCCAGAGCTGACTGTGGTGACTTTCCCCTTTTTAGATACGTATTTGTAACAATGTCTGAATTCAGTTTCAGTATTCCAATAAAATACCTAGAGGAAGATATTTGGCTTCCCAGACTATTTCCCATAAACAGCTCTACTAAAAATAACTGGAAAACTGCTCTTTTTGCCATCAAGATTCTTGAGCTCACACTGTACAATACAGGTTGACAAGGACTGTAGAAGGGACATATTTCTTTAAATTTATTTATGAAGATATTGAGCATTTTCACTTGATTTAATTTCTTTTCTGTTTTGTAGTGATGACAAAACTTTGAGATACATGGCTCAATTTCCCTGAATTAATTTAATTAAGTACATCAATCAATTTCAGATAATTGTATTGTATATTGTCTCAAGACTGCACAGAGGCCACAACTTCACTAAAAATCCTGATGAGATTACTTGAAGTGCTTTTTTTTCCCATAGAAGCTGTTTATCTCTAGTTGTTTCCCATCTGCAGCAAAACAAGCCGAGAGGGGGGTGGCTTTTCCGCTGGGGAAGGAAACAGATAACAAAGTCACTCAGAAGACTCTTGGTTGGAACAGTACTGACTGTGGTAGTGGGGGTGGGTTGGGAGAATGTTACTTTTTGAATTTTCATTTCAGATCTGTATGCTGGATTTCCTGTTTGACTGAGGCTGGCTGCAAGCCAGCTACAGAATTTTAGCATTTTAAAAGAATTCTAATAGTCACTTTTTATTTCTGTGCTAGTTTGTTGTTTTTGGTTTTTTTTCAGACATCCCTGGATTCTCATTCTTCCTTTTTATTAGTGTACTGATAGTGCATTTGAAGAAATTCACATTGTTTTTTTTAGTTTGCCAGAGAATCTATATTGGGATTTATAATCCTCCTCTTTACAGCTTGTCCTGGAGGATGATTTTTGCTGTCAAGAAAAGGGAGAAGAAGCAAAACAGAGTAGCCAGAGCGTTGAGAATACACCACCTACACTTGTGCAGAACTGCAAACAGGGAAGGGAAATATTTCACCCCTGGGTACCCCACCAAGTTTCACAGGGAATGATTTAGCTGTGATCAGTCACACACCTGAATGGGCTGTTTGTAGGAGCTCAGCTGTATCTATCAGCATGAGATAGATTCACAAAGTGATTCCTATAAGACTTATGCAAATTATTTATTAACAAATATTTTTTCTTGTATCAGCTTGGCACTAAAGAAGTTGTTACAATTGAAGGCAAATATGAGGCCTCTGTAATAGTCACATGCTCTTCATGGCAGCACCAGGCTGGATGGTGCTTTAGTTTCTAATGCTACAGGGAATTGGAGTATGACCATTAGAGTCAAATGACCTTTGAGGTTTCAGTTGAACATTGTTAAGTGCAATAATTTCTTGGGGTTTTTGGAGGTTTTTTTGTTTTGTTTTTGTTTGTTTTGGTTTTGTGGGTTTTTTTGTTTGTTTGTTTTGTTTTGTTTAGTTGTAATTTAAAATTTCTGTCCAAGGATTTTGGTAGCATGTAACAGCTTACAATTAAACATGTGACTAGCACAGCTTCTCAGGGGCAATAAGACCCTCTTTTTGCTCACTTTTCTGAATTACAGGGGATTTCCACTTGAGTTCTTTGAGTTTGTCAGTCCTTGTATTTAACCTGATGGGAGATTAAGTTAGTATAAGGCAGTGAATCTTACCTTATGTTGGAAATCTTTAATCAGTTTAGATCTATTGACAGTAATTTGCTTTTGTTGGTTACCTTTTGGAGGTTTCCTTAGAAATTATGCCAGTCTTTGAATGGAATGTTGGAAAGCATTCCCAATGAACTAGGCAGAATTTGCCCAGAATTCCTCTTGGGCAGCTGTTTAAATAAGGAGAAAAGTGCAGACTCACACTTGATGTCAACTATTAGCATTGCTTGGCCTCTTGGATTCTGAGGCAGCTGGAGCCAATTAAAGCTCTGCTTTAATCATAGTAGGCCTCATATCAGGCACAGCTATGGGCTCCTGTCTGGAATCAGAACTATGTAATGTCTTGGGTTGAAAGGAATCTTCTAAAACAATCTCTTTTCAACCCTCTTGCCATGGGAAGGGAGACCTCCCACTATCCCAGATAGCTCCAAGCCCCTCTCAACCTGGCCTTGGACACTTCCAGGGATCCAGGGGCAGCCACAGCTTCTCTGGGCACCCTGTGCCAGGGCCTGCCCACTCTCACAGGAAAGACTTTCTTCCTACCATTTAATTTAAATCTTCCTTTTTCCAGCATAAAACCATTCCCCTTGTCCTGTCACTGTCCATGTAAGAAGTCACTCTCTGTCTTTTGTTAAGCACCCTTTATGTACTGAAAAGTGACAATAAATTTTCCCCAGAACCTTCTCTTCTCCTGGCTGAGCACCCTCTTCTCTCCCAGCCTATCTGCACAGCAGAGGTGCTGCAACCCTTGGGGCATCTGTGTGGCCTCCTCTTGACCCACTCTAATAGCTCCTTGTCTGTCTCATGCTAAGGATCCCCAACTTGGCTGCCGTACTGCAGGTGAGGTCAGAGAGCAAAAATACTCTGTGCAGAAAAAAGCAGTCACTGATGGGTGATCTTCCTGGGTGTTTCAGTGTCTTCTTTTGCTTTTATTGTTCAAGTGCTCTGTTCATCTCTGAATACATCAGAGCGTAAGAGCTGCGTAATTTGATCCAGCAAGGCAGCTGGGTTTGAAAGTTTTTGGAGACACCTCTATGTATATATAATGTGCATGTTCATAAGCAATAAAGTGAATATTTGAGTTGAGATACTTTCCATCTCACACACTTTTCTCTGCATTACATGCACCTTATGCTTTGATATCCAAATTATGTTTATCTGTTAATAGATTTTTTTACCATATTTCTGATCAGAATATGTGCCCTTGACATTGAGATTCTACAACAACCTGCCTGCTGCTTTTATCAGAGTTTAACCTTAAAGAATATAGTCAGATTTCCTTCCTGATGGAGCTATACCAGATGAGTTCACCACACTTCTTGTGAGCTACTGTCCTTCCCAGTTTGCTGGTTCAGCTGCTCCTGGGAGCCATTTCTGACAAAATAAATGAGATAGACATCCAAATTTTAGGATTTTTGCAAATGTGATTCCTTTTTCAAATGTGTGAAAACAAAATTACTTTACTGTGACATTTGTGGTCAGCATAAAGAATAGAGAAGTTTGGCTCTGTTGACAAATAATGAAAACATTTAGCACAAATCAAGCAGTCAGATTCTCTATTTTTACTATGATTTTTAGGTTACTTAGAGCATCTCATTTACTTGTTTTCTCTTCAGGAAGTTTCAGGCTTACAGTTCCACAGACTTCATCTTAGAATGGATTTGGCTTGAGGGTGTTCTGAAGCAAAAAAGTGGAAGGAAGTAATACAGAACTCAGGATCACATTGCTCTCAGGAGTATCTTCAGCCGTGTTTTCCGATGGCTACCGTGCTGTTCTTTTCTACATTGAGATTTTCTAGATATCAACTGATCTAAAGTAGTTAAGAAGGTGATTCAAAAATTGTCTGATTTAGTTTCAAGAGCACAGAAATTACAGTATGTGTGAGCTCAGCTTTACTGTGATGCATTACAGATCTGAAGTGAAACCCTGTTGTCAGAAAAACATGTTGGGCAAAGCTGGAATGCAATGCTTGAAAATTAAGAAAGATGAGACTAATTTATTTGGCTGTAAATGACAGGCTCAGTAGGAACATGAAACTTTAATCTTCAGGATGTTATGCATTAAAGTTGTTTAATGCTGAAAGCAAACTGGCAAAATATTAGTCATGATTCAGGTGTATTGCGGTCTTGGACATTCAGAAACCAGGATGAGATCTAATGTAAGGGGTATTCTAGCCCAGATTTTCCCTATAAAGTTTTTAATATTTCTCTCTAATATCTGTGATAATCATCACTGGACAAGATCAAGATTTGGCTGGAGCTCCTCAAGGCATGATACTGTCTGGCAGGTTAATGTTTGTAGTAATTCAGTATCCTCTGAAGTGCTCTTTTTAACCCTGTGCTGTTAGTATGGATTTCCCTTTCCAACAGCTCTTTTGTCAGCTGTTATCCATCCTATATTCAGCACATGGAGTTTGTAACAGGTCCTTGGAAAAAAACAGAAACTCCAAAACCCTCTAGAGGGAAATTTCTGAGCGTTGACACAAAATTCCATGTACAACACTGGTTCCCTTTTCAGTAGGAGCCTTTTCCAAAGCAAACAGCTCGCTTTCCTGTTAACGGGGAGGTGTGAGGCTGTGGAGCTTTGGACCTGTGTGAATCCCATTGCTGTCCCAAACAGCATTGCTGTTTCCTCTCTTCTTTGCTTCCTCTTTGCTTCCTGGGGCTTCATCTTCTGTCAGAGGTCCATCCTTTTTGAATGGCTGTCAAATGCTTGTTCAGGTGTCAGGAGTGAGGAAGTGGTGGATCTGGAGCCACTGCAAGCTCCAGTGGATCTAAGATCATTGATTTGAACTGCTGATAGACTTTGGAGATAATACTTAGCACGTTTAGTTTTCTAAGCCAAAAAGGACTTTTTTCAGGCCATGGGAAACGATAGTGAAATCCACACAGTTTCAGTTGAGTAAAAACAAGAAAATTGTGCGTTGAGCCTTCCCCCATAATACAAGATTTCAATCTACCAGTGACCACTGTGGTTCTCTTCAGCACTTGTTGGCATATTCCAGGATGAAAGGTAGAGATCAAGGAGAAGTTGGAATTAGAGGGAATATGGCTCAAAATAATTTCTGAAATTACTGAAAGGATGAGGAATTGCAGAACAATTCTTCAGATCATTTGGATTTTGAAAAGGAGAAAACAGAAGGTTAGTGCTGGTGTTCTTCCATTTGCAAGTGTAATAAGCAGAAATTACCCAGCCAGTACTACAGAAATGTTTAGTAAGATCTAAGTTTGTTCATTCTTAAACATCACCTGCCCGTTTCACACAAATGATCTGTCTGACCTAAAGTACCTTGGCTTTAACTCTTCAAATGAAGTGGAAGAGAGCCTTGCAGGGGTTTCTCTTGGGTTGTTTGTGTGGGATAAATGCTATTAAATGTAAGTGTGATATTTACTATTCTGATGTTTTTGATCCATATTGCTCCTTTACTTTGAGAATGACTGAGAGGTTACTGTCTCAAGAGTGGAGATTCAGAGACTGTGTATCACCTGTGGCTCATAGGATGTGTGGTGGCCACTGTCTTCTCCTTCAATATAGAACTCTCAGTCTCCAGATGCAGCAGCAGCCCTTCATCAGAGCAGTGGAAATGCTTAGATTTCTCACTGCACATGGGTTTTTGTCTGATACCAAAGACACTTCGTCTGTAATGTCTAAAATGCTGTTACCTGAGCTAGGAAGTTTAGTGAGTGCAGACCCCTGATGTCCCAAGGAGTCAGCAGTTGATGTACCACTTTCTAATAAAACTAAGGAGGTCTCCAAGAAGTCTTAATTAATATTGGGTTATATAATGACTTCTCACTTTTTTCTCAAGTATGCACTCCAGAAGACTTCAGGTGATTGTTCTGGATATCAGGAAGGAACTTGATGTTTAAACATAAAGATAATGAGATGTAAAATTAATATCATGACCTCAGGGCAGAAAACCATCTGATGATGGTAGAATGTGGCATAACTGCAGAGGGGGATGGGGAATGGGGCAAGGATAATCACTGTGTTATTTCTGCAGCTTCACACAGCACAATGTCTGTCTTCATATTGCCACAGGCTGCAAGATCCATCCCTTCACACCTTTTGAACATAGGCAGGCAGATGGACATAGGCTACTTGATCCAAAAGCCTCTTCAGCCATTCTCATTAGTGTTTTGTCATTCATTCTGACTGTGGCTTTTCTCACATGTCCCCTCCCTGGATTTCAAGGTTCAGCTTGCATAACAGGTAATAGCAGGCATTTCCTCCTCCTGCGTCGGGATATCCTGGCGCCCTTCAGTCTTTCTCTGACTGTGTTTAAAACAGACTCCAGCACAGGAAAAAAAAAAAAGCCAAGTCTAAAATTAGCAGCCATGGTAGAAGGGCCCATGGCTGTCCCCTGTGCTGTTTGTCAATGAAACAACACATCCAAACAGGGCCAGAATGCATTTCCGCTCTGGAAAAACAGACAGGTCAACTTTGGAGAGGATGGGAGAGTACAGCAGGCATCATGCCAATAGTCAAGGGAGAGCTACCCAGAAGGAATCCACAGTTACACAGACACAAAGGGAGCTTTTATGAAAGGGGCTCTTATGGCATGGCTGCGTATCTGTCTTTTGGAAGCACTGTGGTGCTTGAGGCTCTTGCTGCACCTCAAAGATGGATCAGGTGCTTTGAGGGTTACAGAACCTCTGCTGTCTCCTCCTCTCATCTGGATTTCAGGTTCCTCATCCTTAGTGGACCTAAAAAAACCTAACCATTTTATTGCTATGAGATTGTGAGACTGTACTTAAATGACCTAGGCCAGATTCTGAACATGCATTGGTGAAAACTTGAGGTCCCAGTAGTTTTATGCCATTCTTAATATTCTGAGTTGTTAAAGTTGAAATTAAATAAAATGGTGTTGCTTTATTATAATCTATTCTTCACACTAATTATATATATAAAAAAATAAATGTTGTATTTTCAATCTGATCTTGTAAGCAGTTTGAATGTTACTCCATTAATGACAGTTTCCTACATGGATATTTTATAGGATTTGACTCTTACTATAATGAATACTGAAGTTACTTACTTTATGTAATAATGAAAGGTATTACTGCAGAATGTTTACACTTTGTTGCCACTGCTGTCAAAATGGAATTGTGATAAACCCATTTCCTCTTTTCCTCATGCAGCTCTGTATACAGTCCATGAAAATTGCTTTGGGAATTTTATTTATAGCAGTCAGGGGTATGAATTGACTTTGGCTTTCTTTGTTGGATTGCAGATGTATCTTTTTGTCAAAATCCAGCTGGTGATCATTGAGTAAACTTCAGTTAGCTAAAATAAAATAATCATTTTTCAACAAGGCTTCAAAAATTTGCTCAGCCCTTCCGCTCTGCTTTCTCACAGTTCCTTTAGTATATTTTGCCCTGCTAAATTGTGGGATTACAACATATCCAGTTTGTTTCTCTTACGTTTGCCTTCCTAGTTTCATAGGAAATAATAAAGGCTTGGGTTTTTTTTGGTTGCCAGAAGCCTCATGATATATCCCAGATAAAAGTTTCTATTCATGTACTGCAGAGTCTCATGGGGAGAGCTTGTGAGAGACAATGAATTTGCTTTTAGATATAAGCCTTTTTGCTATTCTATGTCACTTGAAAGATTTATAAAGTATATTATCTATATATGTATATAAAGTATATAGTATTTCCACCTGGATTTAATAGAGACTGAGCACTTTTCCATCAGTAGAAAGAAGTGGACTTACTGGCAAGTTGGAACACAGCAGCTATGGCCTCCTCCCACCACTGGGTATCCTGGGAGATGATGGGGAGCTCCATTAGCCCCAGGACAAAGAGGAGCTGGCCAGCAGTCAGAGCCACCGTGGCAATGAGGTTGCAGGCACGCATCATGTCGAACTGCACTAGGAAACAGAAGCATCATAAAGTTACAATAATATAAAATTGTGAAAAAGAAAATCCTGACTGAGCAGGAATATAAAGTTTGTCAGTCCAATGAACAATTCTCAGACACCAGTCCCTTCTCTCAGTAGTCCCTTGTTCTGACTGCTTTCCCTGCAGTCTGATTAAGAAAGGGTTTTCTTCAGGCTATATAATGATTATTTCCTTTAGTTGCACATCATCTCGTAAGTATAGCTGCAGGGTATGAAACAAGCAGCTAATTTCCCAGAATGACCCACTGGAGATGCTGGAATTCTCTTCACTGAAGATTCTACCAGACTCATAGACAGAGTTGTTTAGGGCAGGGTAGATGTTTGCTTTCTATTTGTGTGGTGCAGAGTGAAATGGAACCATAAAAAGTTTCTCAAGGGCATAAAGTAATAATCATCACTAAGACAAACCAATAACACCCTGAATTTCTTTTTCCCCAAGTCCATCTGTATTGTCCTAAAAAATCATCCTGTGGATGTTAATGCTCAGGTCTTACTGGTTTACAGAAGCTTTGTATAGAGGATTCTTAAATTTTTGTTCTTTTACCATTTATTAATCTTTGGGATACACTGCAAAGACCCTTCTATTTCCATCTGTGTAATGAGGGAAATGGTTGTAATGAAGATGACAAGGCTTGGAAGTTCTGAATGAGGTGTTAGGGCATAATCTGCATGTACAGGTTAAAAGCTACCTTTTTTAAAATTGTGTGTCTGTGTATAAATACACACACAGACACACACAGACACACACACACACACACACATATCTATCTATCTATCTATCTATCTATATATATATGTTCATATATATCTAACAGTGAAATTGTGGGAGTATGCTGTGGAGTCCACTATTGACCACTCAGCCAGGATAATGATACTGATGAATTACAGCAAAAGAAATTCAGGATATCTCTAGATCAGCTCTCCTGGGCCTTACACATGATTTTAAGTTTCCAGACATCAACTGGGAATATCGTACAACAGACACAAATATGTCCAGGAAATTTCTGAATCATGTTGAAGGTAACTTTGGGTGCAGGGACTGAAGGAAGTAGAAAAAGTGCCCTCTGAGATGTGCAATTTGTAAGGAGAGACTTAAGTTATTTGTAAGTGGGCAAAGTGATGACCTCATAATAGTGTAGGAGCCAGCAATTCTAAAGCATGGGGACTCATGCAAGCAGAGAAGAAGAAGGTCCTGGCTGAGCAGGAATCTTCTTAAACTGAAAAGGAAAATGTACAGGCCAGAGACCATACTGGAACACCATGACAGGGAGGGTGATAAACTCAAAATAAAAATGACATTGATGGCAGTATACCCAGGGCAGGGTGACCAAGATGATGAAAGGCCTCAAGTGTAAGATATACAAGAAGTGGCTGAGATAACTTGGCCAGTTCAGCCAGGAGAAGAGAAAGCTGAGAGGTGAATACATGTTGTATTCTGCACCTTACTTACAGTGGGGAGATGCTGATCTCTGCTGTCTGGTGCCAGGACATGAGGGAATGGCTGGAGCTGTGTCAGGGAAGGGTTATGTTGGTTATTAGGAAAAGGTTCTTCCCCCAGAGGGTGGTTGGACACTAGAATAAGCTCCCCAGTGGTCATGTGGTCATAAGGCCAGTGGTAATGGTACCAAGGCTGCCACAGCTGTGGTTTGTGTAGGATGCTCTTAGTGATATTTAGTTTAAGCTAGTCCTGCAAGGAACAGGGAGCTGATCACAATGGTCCTTGTAGGTCCCTTCCAACCTGAGATAATCTATGATTAAAGAACAACTGCAACAATGATTACAGACATGGACATATACAGATGTCATTGGCTAGAAACCTGATTAAAATGTGTCTGCCAGCAGGCTACTGAATGGGTTATATTAACTGCAAAGTTGGGTATTTTAATCAGACTTTTTTTCTGCTTTTCCTGTTAACCTGATGGATCTCCTGTTTTTATCCTTTTCCTTCTTCTCTAGCAAAAGTTGGGAGTTACAAATGTCATTGTTCCACATCGCTTGTTAATGTGTCACTGATATTCTGAAATAGAAGTAGCACCATGTGTAAGTTGGCATATACTAGAGAATGACAGACTCTGGAGCAGATTTTTAGTAGTGTTTTAACTGGCTTTAATTTGGTGGATGCACTGACCACCAGAATTTGGTTCCTGATCTTCCAGGGAGACTGCTAAGAAGTGCAGAAAATAAAACCTGATATAAACAAGAGTAAATTTAATTGTGTTAATCATGAAGCCTGACCTACTTTTGTGTTTACTCTTTATTTTCCCTTCACAGGCTGTCTTCAGCTTCCCATGTTCTAAGTAGCAACACATTATTTAATTAAAATTTAATGAAATATAGTATTGTATCTGAAGAGTCAGTTAAGAACCATAGTCCATTAAGCTTTTTCCACTGAATAAAATGTTAAGAAAGTAACATACTGAGGTTTTTTGGCTTCTCCTAGTGAGTTAATTTCTGACCAGTTACTGAAAAAATTTGTTCAAAGATTTTGTGTTTAACTTCCAAAGTTTCCCTTTTAGCACTGGCAGCATTTCCAACTCTTGCCGTGTTGAATGCTCACAGGTCATGAAGCACATGGGCTAATGGAATCAGAGTCAGATGTCTGAGCTTTGTAAACACTAGTAAACTTTGAACATTCAGAGTGTTCTGTTTTTCCACTCAGATGGGCTTCTGTAATACTTTGAGCTGAAGTAATAGTAATTACTTTCAAAGGAGAAATGCCCAAAGTAAGAGCAGGCTTGCAGCCATTATTAGTACTTTCATTTACTGACAGATCTATCTGTAGTGTTAAATTAAAAAAATTGTTGCCATAATGGATTCTCTTGCCTTCTCTGTATATAGTATGCACGAGCTTAAAAAAAACCAAACTCTTCTGTATATAAATAACCTTTAAAAGTCTGAAGTTCATGCCAGAAATATATACTGGCCCCTGACACAGAAATTAATACCAAATTTTTGCTTTTGCTGCTATTTGTGACCTTTTTTTAACACTTTACTGTATTACTTTAATGACTTTAAGCTTTGCCACGGATGATTTTATATTACACATACTAAAAATAGTAAGTTTCTGACTGTGACTCAGTTGAACTTCAAGCAAATTTGTTACAATTTAATCTTTACAAAATGGTTCTTTGATCATTGTCTTCTCCTGCAGC
Source organism: Parus major (assembly GCF_001522545.3). Classification (NCBI taxonomy): domain Eukaryota; kingdom Metazoa; phylum Chordata; class Aves; order Passeriformes; family Paridae; genus Parus; species Parus major. Next base: position 325,760 of record NC_031783.1, read on the forward strand.
TGGAAGTACATTGAATGGGTAACATGATCTTTGCTGCTGTTTGTAAGAACTCCACGCACAATGTTTATTGGCCTAACACACTACACTGTTCAGAGAGATGTGGAAATGCAATGAGTATTTTGCATAGCTGCTCCTGTTAACCAGTAAGAAAGTTGCACATGACCCATGGAGCTGCAGCAGGCTGATGAATGGTAGAATAAGAAGGAAGTAGCTGGTATGATTTCATTAAATGTGAGGACAATTATTTTTATGGAATAAAGTATTACAACCTGAGTACCTTCCCATCCTTCATATGAGGGATGGTAGTTTATTCTAACAGGTTTAATGTATAATCTGTCATCTTTTGGTTTTCTTCTAGAATTGTAGTGATTCTTCTTGGGGAAAAAAGCAAACTTAGAATCATAAAATTGTTTAGTCTGAAAATGAGCCCCTAAGATCATCAAGTCAAACTGTTCCCTCAGCACTGCCAAGGCCCCCACTAACCATGTCCTCAGGTGCAACATCCACATGTGTGTTAAATCCCTCCAGGGATAGGGACTCCACCCCTACCCTGGGCAGCCCGTCAATAATGTATAACTCTAATAATAATGCATAAAGTCAGTTCTTCTTGTAGTAGAGCTTGTTAATTGTATTCAGCCTGAAAGTGCCAGGTAACTGTGCTTCCTTACTCACAGCCATTGTTACTTTGCATGCTGTCAGCTCAGCACATTGTAATTTTATTTTGTATGTACACAACCCTAAGCTGAGCTTCTGCACCAGCATCTCTGGCCTCTTTTTAGTAATGACATCCAATGGACAGTATGTATTGAGAAAGGGAATTGAGTGTGCAATGTCAAAGTATTTCTTCAGAGCTCAGCCTAAAGCCATTGGAGAGGGAAATCTTGTTGAGGAAGGTCAGGACACAAAGCTCTTCTCCTGCTTGAATGACTGCCCAGTCCAGAAATAAATATTTCTAACCTCTTATAAAACTTCCTGCAATGTATTTTTTGTAAAAGCTTTGAAATTTAGGTTTTACCTTTGTGTGTTCTTTTACTCTATTTTAAATTATATGTACAGCAAAAATGCCTCAATAGTCAGCTTTAGTCTATTCTGATGGGTTTTCTATTGATTTGATAATTAATATAAATTTAGAATCAGCTGTTCAACCATTTCAGCTTCATTTATAGTAGCCATGATTCCAGTGTTACTTTTTGTGGCCACTGCAGACTTCATCAGTTTTTGCATTTTGTTTGTTAATGACAATTTGTAAAACCATATGGTCATAGTAGGTTTAGTGTCTGCACAGTTACTGGTGGCATTTGTGTTAACCTCTCACTTCCAGAATCTATTGCCTAAGACTGTCAGGACATAGGTATTTTGTAATTTGGATATCCTGCTTTTTTTTGTTTTGACCTCATTATTGTTAATGTCACTCCTCTCTTGAAATTAAACTGTGATGGAGTTCCCTGTGACCAGAGGAGGATGTTCCCTGTAGCTAAAGGTCAATACTTCCAGCAGTATAGACCTGGACACTGCAGAAGGTGTTCATTCCTTTGTGTGTATCTGATGGGTGGAAGAGGACAAGCCCTCCATCCATACCTTTATTCACCTCCCTTAAGATGCATCTTGACTGCTGAGAGCTGGAAAGAGTTGGAGCTGAATGGCTCTAAAAACTCTGCTCTAAGTATCTGCTGTTCATCAGCATACAGTGCTAATGTCTGCTTTTTTCCTTCTGGAAGCCCATTGTGGCCCCCATATTCTCAGAGAAGCAGTTGATTCCTGGACTGGTCATCCAGTTGGGACTCTTTTACAGCCAGGGGTACTGGCTTAATGAATTCTGCTTTGCTTAAAACGGATATCAATCAAGAGTCAAACCCCAAACTCTTAAGGGTGAGACCAAGTCAGATTCCTTGTTTTTTTGCTCACTTCCTAAACCATCTGTATCCATCTGGATTAGAGATGTTAATTTGATTTTCTTATTTACAAGCAGCAATTTTGTTGTTTTGATCCATGATAGCCCCATAACTTTTAGTGTTATGTTCCAGGATATTTGTAAATAATTTGTAAATCATTGCAAAAGTAATTTGCAGTGTTTTGGAATAATGAGGAAGGACAATCTCACTGGAAAATCACATTATGTTAATTGCTTAAAATGTGAGCATTTATTTCCCTTTTCTGTCTGCATAGAGGGGAAAAATGCCAGTTAATTATTAATTTTTAATGATTAAGCAAAATGGCTTTTTCATGGTAGTCTAAAACTCCCCCTGAGAAAGACCCCTCTTGATAGATAAAAATTTTAGTGGAAACTTTAATCGAGCTTCTGTGAGTAAGCTACTAAGTATCCAGTTCTGGGACCAATCTAGTGACCACACATTTATTCAGTGCACGGGGACAGTGCTGACTCCCAGCATCTGTGTGCCTTCACAATCTCCTGGTGGCATCTGAGCTGTAGGAGCAGACTGCGAGTGTGCTGTTATCCCTGTCCACTGTGGGACACTAAGTGTGTTGCATCTCAAAAACGGTACTTAAATTATTAATTAGCTCTTAAACCCTTAAATAATGCAGGGTGGGTTATGCTCAGCTGAAGGATGGTGCCACCGTAGCTTGCTGTGAAGCTGACTGCACCTATGATTACATTACATCCATTCTTTAAATCTCCCAAGGGATATTGCTTCTTGGTTTTGTAATGAAAGGAATTTTAAAAAATATTCTGTTGATCCTGTTTCCTTATGGTTCTTGGGTTTATTTATTAATCACTTGGTGAATTATTGAGGACACATTCTGACTTGTACCTGATTGTCCTTTCAAGTGCTTCATATTTATACATGACTTTATTCTGGAAAGGAGAATAAATGGTTGTGTTTCTGAAAAGAGATTTCTAATTTATTATAGATTAAATATAAAAATATTATTGAATTAAATATATGTAGATTATTACAATTTATTATAGATTAAACTAGTAATGCTCCTTACACTTAAATTGCTTCATTTACTTTTGTTAGAACCCACTTTCAATTTCTTATAACTGTGCTAAAATTCATCTTCTTGGGCTGAATGTCTGCAGGCTGAGATGATAATCTTCTGATAAAAATCTAACTAGATAAATAATTAGGGTTTTTCTAATATAATCAGAGATTCTAACTGAGCATGCCATTTTCCTCTATGTTTTGATGTTTTGCTGAGCTGTTACCCTGAGATAAAGAATACATTGTATTTTTCAGCCTTTTGGAGTGATTTTTAAAATCCACATTATAGGGACTTCAGAAATGCAAACCAAGTACCAAATTTAGGAAAAGCCAGAATAGTGTGCTTGAACCTAAATGGATGAAAGGCAAGAGTCAGAAAGAGCAAGGCTTCTGTCTTGCTGACTCTTACACATGGTCCTGCTGTTCATAAACCTGAGTTCGATCCTGGGGAGCTGGATTCAGTATTAATAATTTTAGAATAAGCTCTTCCTTAGAATTAAAAAAAAATTAAAAAATCACTTCAGTCAAACTTTTGGCAATGAATTATGTGGTTTTTTTGTTTTGGATGTCAGCTTTGTCAGCAAAGGTAAGATGTGCTGAATGGTCTCCACAGCTGCCATGGAAATCAGCTGAAGCTGTGCCTTGGATACCAAGAGCACTATGAAAGTGCAAAGTACAACTGTGCTTGATTTTACAACATGGGCATAGGAGGTCAGCACTTACTGTTAAAACAGTTCTGAAATAATAGGGACAATAAATAGAACCATTGTAATTATCAGCATCATGCTATGCTTCCCAAACCTGTGCTCTATTTATAAAGTCTTTGACATTTAATTTCTTCTGTCAGTTTAAACTTGTGGTATTTATATTGCTAGCTTCTTTGAGTATGAATTAGGAAATATGTGGAAACACTTTAAAAGTACCTGTGAAACAAACTAAGCCAAATGTTGGCCGTATCTCAGTACACCTTTGCGTGACTGCATCACTGACACCATGGGAAGTTTTAAAGAGTTGCTTATGTGATGCAAATATATTTTGATGGTCTGAATAGTCACTACTTTTTTAAAAGTGAAACAGGTCTGAATTTCTTCTTTGCCTCATACCCATTCCACATGATTATGTTGTTTGCAGGTCTTTGTCCTGAAAAGGGAAGTCTCTCCTGCTCTTTGTAAAAATCTTTGTAAGCAGACATACAGATTTCAGCAGCAACAGTCCTCAGTATGTTCTGTTGCTGGATGAGTATCTTAAAAATTATGAATGCATGGATATCTCGAAAATTATTTTGCTTTTTTCACCTCCTGAGAGGCTTTCTGAAGTATACAGTTTATGCTTTTCTCACTTAAAGACAGTAATTTAAGGAAGAAGAAGGGAGCAGGGAAAACCCAATCTGTTTTGGCACAATTACAGTCATGTTCTGATGTGAGAAACTGGTGGAAACTTCCAACCTTTTAGGTATTTTGGAACTTAACCATTCAGCTCATCTACGTGTGAAATCTCACATTTGAATACTTATTTTTAAAGGTAGACATATCTTGTTGGGGAGAGGAGAGTGTGGTTGTTGGGTGTTTTTTATAACAGCTTCAGTCGTTACTTTTGGAGTGAAGACTCCATTAACTATTTTCAACATAATTAAGTTCTTATGGTTAAGTGATGGGCCCTTGCAAACCCAACACTGAGAGCCTTCAATACAGTTGTCAGTTTTAATAAACACAGGCAAGAGCAAAATCTTCCAAAATTTTTCAACAGCTCTGAAACTGCAGCTCCATAATCTTTGACAAATGTTCTTGCCTACACTCAGGTGACTAGGAGAGTTAGGCTACCTGGCCAGGTTTCCTTAAAGTGTTTGAAGAGGGCCTATACAATCTGAGTTCTCAGTGAAGCATTTAAGTTTGTATCATTCAGTGGTTTGTCCAAGTTATAAAAGCTTAGATTGGTGTCCTTACAGCTGGGTTGATTCACAACATTGGTTTCAGATCTGAGACTTTATTAGCACTGAAAAAGGAGCCATCTTACCCCTCCTTACACCTTTGTCACATAGTGTTAGCAGCAGCACTTGTTGGACCCTGATACCACTGCTTAATCCAAAGGAAAAACATCCACCAAAACCCCCAACCCACTCTATGTCCAAAACTTCCACCCTAACCTGGGGATTCTTTTGCTGTTAGTTATCTGAACCATTATGGAAGCTTTTCAGCATCACAGGGGGTTTGAAAGAGAGGTGCAGGGCTGTGCAGAAAGAGGGTGAGAAAGAGAAAGGTAAATAAAAACAAATGAAAAGGCCTGGGATCTTCACTTCCAGAGCAGTGATATTTGAAGGACAGAGTTGAAGTGCTTTCCCATGGAATCAGTTGCCCATACTTCTGATGCTGTGTCTTTCAGTAGTTCACACTGCAACGCTTCATTTCCCTGTATTTTTAATATAATTTACTCCTATCCCTGGATTTCTTTTTTTTTTTTTTTTTTTTGACATTTCTAGGAAGATAACCTCCTTGTGAGGTTGGTGAGGCCCTGGCACAGGCTGCCCAGAGAAGCTGTGGCTGCCCCATCTCTGGCAGTGTCCAAGGCCAGGTTGGATGGAACTTGGAGCTACCTGGGATAGTGGAAGGTGTCCCCCTGCCCATGGCACAGGGTGGGATGTGATGGGCTTGAAGGTTCTTTCCAACCCAAACCATTCCATGATTCTATGATTTCAATGGGAGGAAAGAGCAGGCAGAGAAAGTCAGTGAAAAGCATGTTCTGAGAATGTGCTTCTCTCTGCCAGGGAGGAAGCCAGCTTATAGTAGTGCCTATAGTTGGCTGTTAGTTATATACTGCATGTACAGGAGTCTTTAGTATATGGACAAGCAAATTCTCAAAGAGGTTACAGTTCTTCTGTTGAACTGTGAGATAAATAGCTTGCCTCTGAAATATGTATGTCTGTATGTGTATAAATACATTGTTTTATATGAGCCAAATTGTGGCCTCTTTTGCATTGCTATTGGCAGAACAGCTTTTCTATATTGTTCTACAAATGGCATCCAAAATACTTTGTGGTTACTCAGTATTGAGGAAGGTGGTTTTTTCCTTCATAAAGTTGTTTTTCGATGTATGTATGCATATGCATACACACATACCCCCCCCCACATGTCTGGGATCTAGAACTAGACAGATGAGGATTGCCCACAGGTATTAATAAAATAATGTGTGATTTCTTATTAGAGAAATTCTTTAGGATGACAAATCCATTGAAGTAAAATCAGGCTCATACTGATCACGTGTACATCCATGGAAACAAAATTGTCTTAAAAATAAATGCCACAGTTCTGTTTCCTACTAAGTTTGTCATGACACAACTGCAGAGAGGGGATTTTCCTTTAAATGCTTTATCAATATTTAGAATTTTGCTTACTATTTGCTTCCAGATTAAATAGGGAATGGATGTTTTACTCCTATACAGATCAAGTCTCTGGGATTGAAAAGCCTCCTTTAAATTAGAAATATTAACAGTGATTGTCAGATAATTCTTCTGAGCGTTTGATTATGCTATAATTATTACTTGGAAATTTTCAAATTTTCTGTCACATTATCCTTCTATTTGACATCAGAAACTGCTGCCCAGATGGTTCTGCCATGAAACTAATACCTCTCATCTTTAGGCACCACACAGCGTGAAATACAAGCTTGTGTGTTAAAAATACTGCAGGAGCCAAATTCACTGTGCAGGAGCTTGTTCCAGTGTTGAGTACATAAAACGTACTTTTACTATTTTTGAATGGTACACATGTTCTTCAAGTTAGAATATGGCTTATCAGTATTAATTGAGGAAGTGATTCAAGAGATGAAGCTGCAAAAACACATCAAGGAACTTCTCCCACAGTCTAATCCTTTTTATAACCATTTATTGTTATAAAAGTTCTTTCTGTTTAAAAAGTACTGAAAGGGTAAGGACTTTAAGACACTTGAGAAATTTTCTGTTTGTGATTTATGCAGGCTCAGTATTAGCAAATGTGCAAAAAATGTTTCTGCATAATTTTGTTGGAAAATAGGGGTTTTTCCCAATTTAATGTGCACCCATTCCCAATCTGGAATGGGTGCACATTAAAGCATTTTTTAAATAAATCCCTCTAATATTTCTTTGGTTTTTCTCCAGAGGGATGTAAGAAACTCCAAGGACCAATTGCTCTTTCTCCACATCTCAAACTATGAAAAAAACTGTTTTGGAATCATGTATGTTGCAGATGCTGCAAACTATCCCTCAGAGGTACCAAAACTGTTTATGAGCATCCTTGAAATCTTGGGAGAATCCTGTGGTCTGTCGAAACATGGACTTTATAGATATTTGTTCTGTTAAATTCCATGCCTCGAAGGGTGCAGCAGAAGCACTGATTCCCCGTAGAATGGCTGCTCATAACCCAGCTGCTGAGAGTGGAGGGGGTTTAGGGGAGAAACCTCTTGGCACCAGGGTAGCTGTGGTCCTAGCCACGGTGTCTGCAAGTATTTTGTACAGTCTTTAAGGTCCCTACCAACCAAAACCTTTCTGTCATCCTGTTCCGGCACAGTTCTTGCACCATTAATGCTATAAATATGATACATAAGGTTTTATTAATCAGTTTTGAATTAATGTTCTTGCACCATTAATGTGATACATAAGGTTTATTATTTATTAATCAGTTTCATAATTCTCATGTTATCCAATATTTTCCCTAGCTCTGTGTAAGCTATTTGCATTCTTCAGATCCTACAATCTGTAAAAGTGCAAAATTAAAAATACACCATGGGTAATGATTTTTGTACTCACTAAGTTGTATGTTAATTGTACTTTTTCACCAAGAAGAATAGTTACACATTTTAAGACCTTTCTCAGTTTTACTTGTTTTTACCACAACTATTTCTGTCTTTTCTGCTCCTGGCATTTCCAAGAAAAGCAAATAGAAGGGAGAAACAACATGTCATTCATTGCAATACCTTTTTGAGTTTGGGATTATTTGGTTTTTTTTAGTTTTAGGGTATTCAGAGCAACTGTGGTTGCTGATGTACTGAGGAGGAAAGGATATCTTATGGCAGGAGCCCAGGTGGGAGAAGTGAGCCCAAGATGTCTCCAAACTTCAGGCTTACACTTCTTAGATAATTTTTTCAAAGCAGATAGATTCCTGGGGTGTATAAACCAGACAGCACCATGCAGATTGCTGGTTTTGAGGGGAGAGGAGGAGTTTAGTTCATTACTGGCGGACATCATGCTTCTTATTTTCTGAAATTAATTTATTTGGGAATGAATGTGAGGAGATGTTTAGACTAAGACAGATAACGTGATTTCAGGGTTAGGCCATTGAACTCCTGGGGACCAGGTGCACCCTATCAATTGTGTCTGCAGAGAAGATAAGAGGCTGCACTTACGTTTGACAGTGCTGCGTGACTCCTGGAACCCAGCCGACTCTGACCCCCAGCCCAGGGCTTCACACTCCTGCTCCTCCCCTTGCCCGTGCCTGGCACTGGTGCTTGCACCCCCTCTGCTCCGCTCTGCCAGCCAGCACATCCTCCAGAGCCCCACAGTGCGCTTGCGCCCGTCCTCCAGCGTTTGGTACACCCAGTTGGGGGTAAAGGCAGCCGCATTGTTAAGGATGAGTGAGACCAGGGCTACCAACACAGCTGTGGCTACCAGTTTCTGGACAGTCATATCTGACTGTCGGCTTGCTGCCAGTCTCTAATTGCAGACGACACGAGGTCCTGGTCAGCTGCAGCACATTGAAATTGGGCTGGGAACTGGTGGCTGTGCTGGGGTGTTACGGGGTGCTAGAGGACATCACCGTTCATTCTTGAAGTCAACTCCAGAGGGATTTCTGACCAAGGAAATGAGAATTTTGTGAGGTAGATAGGAGAATTCCATAAAATAAGAACACAAAGAAGCTTTGTTAGGTCCTTCCCAGCGTTAACTTATCCACCTTCTTGCACTTTGATAAGTAATGCCAGTCCCGTGGTGAACTGGGTGACAGGGAGGTCCATTCCGTGTTGGATGGGTTGAATCCAAACAGAATCCAGTGTCGGGGCAGGAGAGCCTGAGCTGGGGTGGGGCAGAAGTGGGATGTGATGCTCGCTGTAGCTTGCTGAGCGCTGGATCCTCCAAGCCAACCAGTGCTGCTCCAAAAGCCTGGCTTTGGGTGCAAACCTCAGAATATCCTGCAAACGGTGACAGATGTCATCCTCTCAATGCCAAGCCGACCCAGAGGGGAGTGTGGTCATCCCAAAGGTGATCTGCAAGTCTGGAGTATCTCGAGGAGGTTACTCTGCCCTGTCCCTCTCCGAAGAGCCGAGCTGTGAGTGCCGGGACAGGAACAGCCACTGCAGTGAGGAAAAGGCCCCCCCACCTCCCCACCAAGAGGAAATGGCTGTTTTTGTGGCTCGTTTTGGTGAGACTCAGGGCGTAGTCGACTGAAAAAAAAAAAAAAAAAAAAAAAAAAAAAAAGCTACTGCCACGGCAGTCAAACATTAACAGGATGTGTTTCCTGAAAGGAAAAGACTATGGAGACTTCTAAAGTTGTCCCTCCTCCCCTCAGAAAGCCCCCTCTCTGCCTCGCGCCTCCTCCCCTCGCCCCTGCCCCCATCAGGGCTGCCGGGACCTGAAGCGTCTCGGAGAGCCCGGGGAGCACAGCGGAGCTCCTCGGGAAAAGAAGGAGAAGGAAATCCCAGCTTCAGCCCTCGGGGCATCAGCTCTGTGGAAGCGGATCGAGGAGAGGGGTTTTGAAATATCTTTTACTAGAAGCAAAACAATATTGGGGTTCGCTGCTGGACAGCGCGACGAAAGCGCTGCGGGGGTGCCCTGATGTCCGCGTTCTCTCTGCACTATAGTGCACAGACCATAGACCGTGGCAGATAAATAGGAAGTATAAAATCTTTAGATTCTCAACCCGATAACAACCCAGTTTGGGGGTGTCTGCAAAGACAAGGGCAAGTGTTCGGGTGTGAGTGAGGTTGAGAGTCAAGCGCCAGCGTGGGGCTGGCACAGCCCGAGTCCCGGAGCGCTGGGCACGCTGGTGGCTCCGCGGAGCCTCGAGGGAGGCTGCCCACCCCTCTCGCTGCCCAGGACTTGGAAACTTTGCTGCCGTGTGCTTGACAGGATGTCCCTGCTGACAGCCCAGTACGGAATGGACTGCCACCGGGCAATGCAGGTGTTCCTCTGATAAACCGCTTAAAGAGGGTTGTTGAGGGCACTCCAAACTCTCCTTGAACCTGTGTGTTTCCAGAGCGGTCTTGCCCAGACTGGCACTCCAGAAGGCTCTTTGCTGTTTGCTGTTGTCATCAGCTGCTTCGGCAGCACCAAGACGAGGACAGGGATTGTGGTGGGTGCTGCCTTGCGGCCGGGCAGTACTGCCTGGGGTTCTGCCTCTCCTGAGCTGAGCCTGGCACCGCTCTTCAGGCTGCACAAATCCCGCACGAGTGTAGCATTGCCTTTACGCACTGAACTGAAGAAATAACATCCCCCCGTCAGCACTGAGGAGAACTGGCAGAGACCTGCCTCACCAGGCACCACCACACCTCAGGGGCTGACACAGGACTTCACTGCGATCAATAAATTAGATTAGAAACTGATTTAATTTTATAGTGGCTCTGTCTTACCAGGCAAGAGGCTTTGCCCCTAACCAACCAATCTGCCCTGACCCAATACACAGAAAGATGCTCCTATAATTAGTTTTCAGCTACTGAAGTTGAATGTACTAACCTATGAACTCAACTCTCCTCCATGTGCTCTGATAATTTTTAAACTTTAAACAAATGAAGCTTTAAGTACTTTGAGCATCATCATCCTTTGAGAGCACTAGAGCATCTTTGATTTCTCTTTTTCCCTATAATTGCTCATGTTTCTGTATCTTGCAGTTTTTAGAACTTCCAGTATAAACACACAAGTGTCTGCCATTCTTCAAAGAAATTTCCTATCAGCAATGAACTGTCTTTGCATATTTTAAACCCCTCGGATTATTTGCTATTATGATTCTGTGTTTACTATAAGCCAGGGTTTCAGCAGTAAGACAGATGATGTTTATCTGCAGATAACGCCAGGAGATATTTACCTTTACAGAAATGTCACACACCTGCGTCTGTCTCCTCCCATTTGATATTTGCAATTTGATGAAATCTGAGTATCTATTTTCAGCAGAGCCCAAGCTTCTTTCTTATATGTAACATTAAAAACAATTACAATTATATTTTACAAAGGCTGAACCAATCAATCTAGTCATAGAATCATAAAGGTTGGAAAAGATCAAGTCCAACCATTGCCCCAGCCACAGACCTATGTCCCCAAGTGCTACATCCACACAGCTTTTAAATCCTTCCAGGGATGTTGACTCCAACACTGCCCTGGGCAGCTGTGCCAGTGTCTGACCACCCTTTCCATGAAGAAATTTTCCCTAATATCCAATTAAAACAGTAATGGGAATCCTGATCCTTAATAAAAAACTACCTTAGTGAATGCTTCTTTGCTGACATGCAGCAGGATGTGCATTTTGCACTCACTGTGTTCTGTGAGGCGCAGGGATTTGTGTCATGCAACCCACATGGAGCAATCTCTTGGTTTTACAAGGTTAAGTTTGGAATAAAGCTGTGTATTCAATGGGATATTATAGATATCCCATATACTCTATTATAGATAGAATATACTCTATTACAGATAGAGTCTGTGAAGCTGCTTTATCAAATGGTCTGTTTCTGCCAGGGAAGAATTTTTAGGAGTAGCCTCATCAGCTTTCAGCGTTTGGATCAGGCATGAAAATGCCTGACTTTTCTTAGACTAGCTCATATAATATCTTTAACACTATCAAGAGTCTCATTGAACTGTTGCAACTTTTCATCTATTGGTTCCTTGTTGTCTTTTAGTCCCACAGAAAGATATAACCAAAATCCCATAAATGCAATTTAAATGCATCAAACCTATTTTAGTTACATCAGATAAAACCTAATTTTCTCAAGTCCCTAGTTTTCCAGTCTAGTGGAATGTCCCTATCCTTGGCAGGAGTTTGGAACAAGATGTTTTTTAATGTCCCTTCCTACCCAAACTATTCTGTGGTTCTGTGATTATCAATAATATAACATTAGAGGTTGCAATATTAATTTGTTATATATAACTTGTATATTATAGGGTCAGTTGGTACCCAACAAAGTGGGGCCCAAATTGAAAAGAGATTTTTTTTTTTTACCCTGATCCTGATCAGTGTTCATTTTCCAAATATAGCCCATTAAATAGAGGGAGAAAAGGTTTTTCAGTGAAATGCCTCAGACATATAAATCTCCAACACTTCTAAATAATAGTCAATGTTTTCTTTAAACTTTCATGCTAAATAGGCAATGTAAAATATATGGGAACAGAAGGGTTTGTGAGATCAGACTGTGGATGCTGTAAACACAGTTCCACAGAAAAACAGATGTGAAAGGTCAGACACAAAGCAAGGAAACTTTCATCAAATATGTGGTAAGATTTGTGCCCACTCTTAACAGGCGTCACCATTTGCTTCCCAAATCCCTGGCACTGTGGATGTGGCCTGAAGCCTGGGAGCACAGGGTGCAGCAGTAGATGGTGTATCCCTGTGCCTGGTGGGGGGGCTTGGGGCTCCCTGGGTGCTTGGGATGCCTTCCCATGGCTCTGCTCCCACTGCTGCTGTGCCTGGGCTTCATTAAGTTTCCAGCTTCAGCTGATGAGGTACAGATGTGAGAGGCTTTCCAGTGGGGATGAAAGGAGGAGGAGGGGAAGAACAGGAAATTCCTGGAGTCAGAGCTGGGGGCAGGGAAAAATATTACTTGGCATTTTATATGGATAGTGGAGCCAGGCCTGGAGAGTTGCTGCCTTTTAGGGATGCATCAACAGTTTCAGCTTTCTTACTGCACTGGCAGCTACTGGGAGATAATCTGTGGTTTTCCCTGGGCTTTAAGTGAACCTGTTCTGCACCTCCTGTTTCTTGTTCCTTCACCAGACCCACATCCATCTGTCTGCATTTCTGAGGGGCAGCAAAACTTGAGACTCACAGGTGACCTTATCACTCTCTACAACCTCCTTTCAGCAACGGACAGAATGAAAGGATACAGTCTCAAGTTGTGCCAAGGGAAATTCAGGTTGGACGTCAGGAAAAAGTTCTTCATGGAAAGAGTAATAAAATACTGGAATGGTCTGCCTGGGGAGGTGGAGGAGTCACCATCCCTGGATGTGTTTAAAAAATAGATTGGATATGGCACTTGGTGCCATGGTTTATTTGAGGTATTAGGGCATTGGTTGTACTCGATGATCTTGAAGGTCTCTTCCAACCTAGTGATTCTGTGATTCTGTGGAGGTGTGTTCCTGCCAGGGAGGTTGTGTATCTTGTGGCTGAAGTTGGTCTTTGTGAAACACAGAGAGAAATGGAAGTGGATTGTGGGTGCTCCCAGGATCCCCTCCCCTTCCCTACCGTGTCCTCTCCACATGCCTTATCAGAGCATCATCCCTCTTGTGAAGAATGTGTCTACTGGAAAGAACCCAGTCTCTGCTGCAGTTCCTTGGGGACCATAGCTGTTGCTCTGCCCTGTGCAGCTGCTAATCAAACCCAGTGAGGTATTGGAACTGCTCTGGGCAGAGCAAGGCTGGGTTCCTTAGATGAAACACTCCTTCAGGTGTTTCTGCAGGGCAGAACCCTGGAGAAGAGATGGTCAGGGGAACCTGCCATAGTTTCTTGTGCTGGTGAGCTGCCCTGATCACGTCTCTCAGAATCTTAGAATCATGGAATTCGGGTTAGAAAGGACCTTAAGGACCATCTGGCACCAACTCTCTGCCATGGGCAGGGACGCCTTTCTTTGGTATCCCTCTTATCTCTTGCTGTGGTCTCTGTACTGCCTGAGTCCATGCAAGCTGTGCTCTGCCAAGAACATTGTTAAATTCAGTGTCTTTGGTGCAGTTTGAGCCTGGTGTGCTCACCCCCTGCCCAGCTGGTGAATAAACCAGTGCCTGCTAGAATAAAACCAACTGCAGAGCACATCCATTGCAGATGTTTCTCCCTCTGTGTTTGTTGTCAGTGTACTCATGGCTCAAACCTCTCAGGTTCATTCTGCAAATGGTTTGGAGTGGAGGGGTAAGAGGTGGGATGGCAGAACTCCAGCTCCTCAGTGCCCATGTACCTGGGTGCCATGTGGTCCACAGGCATGGTGCATGGGGGGCAAGAACTCCCAAAGAGGTGTCCTAAAGGCAGAAGGCAGCAGCTCCTGCTGAATTTTGACATTGGCAGGAGTTGTTGCCATCCAAGAAAGCATAACACAGCTGAGAGATGATGAGCAACATCTCCTAAATCCTGCTGTGACTCTTTGCACACTGTTATCTTTTAACTTTGTACTTTAAAATACACTGTGTAGTCTGTTTCCTCTCAAAAGTTTCCACTCCCTGTAGTCTAAATAAGAATCTCATCCGCTCGCCTGTTTGAGCCCATGAACTCTCATCTTCCTGCATGGAGGGAGTTGAGAGCTGTCAGAGCCCTGCAAAATAAAGACTTTGATTTCCTTTCTGAAACTCACTGTTAGTCAGCTTGACAAAGCCCAGTACAGACGTGCGTTCTTTCACCCAGAGCCAACTGGCTGTTGGCAGCTTCTTCTGGCATGCTGCAGAGCTTGGAAAATTTACTTCTCAAGTGCTGTGTAGCACAGCTGTACCCAGGCACTGCCCATGAGCTTTGAGTAGCTCTTCCTAAGGACAGAACTCAACTGGCTGTGTTGTTCAAAACCAGGTTAACATAACTAACATCACACTGAGCATGTCAATGTTCTTTAAAGGTGTTTTTCCTAGTTTTCCAAATTCCAGATACAGATAGTGTCTGGAATAAAAGAGAAAACTATTCAAACTTTTCAGAAATTAGGAAGGTCACATCTGCTGACACAAGGCAGCATTTCTGTATTGAGTGGTGATGCATGGAAGGATCTGGCACTGCTTTCTGTCAGGCCGTTCCAGGTCTGAAATTACTTTATTTCATGCTTTATTTCAATGTTCCTTTTGACTCCTCAGCTGGGGAGCTTGGACATACAGGAGAAGAGCATTAGGAGGCTGTGTTTGAATACCACTCAGTTGTAAGAAAGGTGGCACTCAGACATGCATTTTTGTTTTTCTAAACCAGAAACACTTCTGATCTTTCTGAAATTTGTCCCTGATTTATCACTTCTCTTCCTTTTTTTATTTTCTCTATACCATTTGCCCTCAGTGAAGTTTGTATCACTTATTCATGTTGATCACTACTTGAAACCTTTGTAAGAGTTGCACTACAAGTAAAGGATGATCTAATTCTAAAGTAAATTATGCAAAGGATTTTTCGTGTGCCTTTTCTTAGTGTATGTGTTGAAGAGCAGGTTGTGGTTCACTTGTTCTGTCACTTCCCTGTTAGTCACTTTCTCCTGTTTGTGCAGGGCTTTCCCACAGCCACTGAAAACAGAAAAACATTTTAATCATAGGAAAACTGGTAGGTAATTTGGTGGCAGGTCATAAAGTATCATTCTCTTCTATTATTTTCTTATTTTTTCCCTGCTTTTAAAATTTAGATGTTTACTTTGTGCTGTGTCGGTGCCTGAGAACTGCATAGACTGTACCTCTGCTGAGGGTAACATTTTGGATGCTCATGGTTTTTATTAGTCAAACATATTGCATGAAATTCTGAAGAGCCTCAAATGTGAATAGAATCTATGTAAATCTTTGCTTGTCCCACTCTGTGATGGTCAGTTCTGTTGTGGACCTTCTGCTGAGCAATTCTGCTGAGAGCATGGTCCTCAGCCCTTCCTGCCTTGCCTGGGCAGGGGACTTTGCAGTGTAAACTGAGCTCATAGCCCCGAAGAGTTCTTGTTCGGAGCACCACAAAGATTTTCTTTTTGCCTGTTGTATACAAGTTTTAAATTAGAACATGGTTGTTTGATCATTTTTTTACACATTATTCCCTATTACTGAGTACAACAATTGGGCTCTCAATAGTTTCTCAGTATTTAAACAATTCCAGACTGCAGCAGGAGATTTCCAGTGTGAGGTTAAGACTTTTCTCATAATTTTAATTTTGATTTCTGAACATCAGTGTGGGAATTGTGACTGTCTATAGGTTGCAGTTACAGCAGGATGGGAACATGATAAATGTTTATATTTGTGTAAACACAGAATCATGGACTGATTTGGGTTGGAAGGGACCTTAAAGACCATCTTGTTCAACCCACCCCTGCTTTGGGAAGGGACACCTTCCACCGTTCCTAGGTTGCTCCAAGCCCCTTGAACACTTCCAGAGATGGGGCAGCCAAGACTTCTCTGGGCAGCCTGTGCCAGGGCCTCACCAACCTCACAGGGAAGAATTTCTTCCAATCTGAATCTCCCCTTCTTCAATTTAAAGCCATTCCCCCTTGTCCTGTCCCTCCAGGCCCTTGTCCCAACTCCCTCTCCAGCTCTCCTGGAGCTCCTTTTGGCAGAAGAAGTAGCTCTTAAGTTCTCCTCAGAGCCTTCTCTTCTCCAGCTCTCTCAGCCTGTCTCCAGAGTAGAGGTGTATCTGCTGTTGTTTAGACATTGGTGTAAATCGAACTCCACACTATTTCCTTAAGGTTAGTGTCATTTAGCTCAAGAACTGACCTTTGTGTATGAACCTGCTTCTGTTCCTCTTCAGTCTTCACACAGCTGCTGCAGTCTCTGTTACCGTCACCCCATTCCCAACGTACGGATGGTTTCCCCTTTCACACTCTCACACCTCACCTGCCCTCCAGGTGACACAATAACAGCTCTCCTTTTCTTTCCCATTTCCTGCAGTGAGGCTGTCTGGGAGAACATGGCTCGTATGTGTGTGAAGACTCAGAGGCTCGATGTTGCCAAAATTTGCCTGGGGCACATGGGTCATGCAAGAGGAGCCAAGGCACTGCGGGAGGCTGAGCAAGAGCCAGAGCAGAAGGCCAGGGTGGCTGTGCTGGCCATCCAGCTGGGCATGCTGGTAAATCCCACAGCCAAGCTGTGAAAAGTTTATAGCAGACTCTGAAACACTACTCAGTGAAACTGCTGGCTGAAGGAAACATCTTTTAAAGATTGTTTTATGTGTGAAACATTTAACAAAAACCTGCTTTCTTGGGGCATAAGCCTCTTCCAAGCTTAATCATTCTAGGTTTCACTGAATTTTAAAAAGTCTATTATTTTATTATAGTTAAAATGTTTCAACAAACATGTTTAAAGCTCTCATATGGCGCTCTGATATTTAAGCTCTGATATGGATCACAAGATCCATTTTGAAAGTATTTGTTTCCAAAGTGAAAGGCTAGAGCTGTGTGCTGTCACAGATTGAGGGCTGACCTGAAGTTGTTGAAGGAGTTTAGGCAAAATAGACTTTATCTGCAGGGCTGGAGAGCTCTGGTCAGTCACATTCATTGCCTGTGCTGTCCCAGGGATGCTTAATCACCCAGATTTCTATCTTGACTTCTCCCAGTGTGTGAGCAGGAACTTGGCTGGATCCAGCCAGAGGACAATATCTGGCTGTTCCTCAGGGTTGGTGTATGGAACAACTCTCTTGTTCCTCCATCTGGAACCCAACCTGGCAACAAATACACCCCAAAGTGGACATTGTGTCTGACTTCATTCCCCTTGATTGCCACTAGAACTGAGATCTAAGCTGGGTTTGAGACCAGCATTGTCATATGGATTGAAAATTGACTGGTGCTAGTTAGAGGAGGATTAGTATTCCACTAATTTAATACTTTCAGCAGTGATCCATAAGAAAGCCAGAAAATTTTAGTCTGGGAACCATAGCAGATCCAGGCATATGATCCATTAGAGGGAAAAATTGAGAAGGACTTTATGGAATAACCCACAGTCTATAGGAAATACTGAATTAGAGAAAAAATAGCAAGGTGCTATGACAGGAAAAATCAGTTTGGGGCTATGTTTGAGGAGAAAAACCCAGGGTGGAGACTGGATTTGGTAACTCTGTGTATTCAGTGCAGCTACAGCTGGAATGATGACTTCATTACAGAAAAAAAAAAGTTGATGAACTGGAAAAGGTTCAGAGAAAATAAGTGCAAATTTTTCAGCTCTTGGAAAGACTTCACAGAAAAGGAAGTCTTAAAAATGGCCAAATAATTAGAATTTGGCTTGAAAAGGTATTCAGCAATCTATAATTATTTGATGAGTATGAGAGAGAGAGAGAGAGAGAGTAACTATTCTGAGTTAAAGGTAAGGAAAAAAGGAAAATTCAAACTAAATGTTTGTAAAGGCTTCCTGGCAAAGAAAGCTATGAGGCTGAAAAGTGTCAGTGCTTCTTCTCTTGGATATTTGGATCTGTTTGGAGAGGTGGAAGGGAACTATAGCAAAACAAGTGCAGTTCTACTGCTTTTTTTCATCTCATATAGAAACCTAGGGCAGGCATCTTCCTTTTCCACTTTCTATGCTTTTTAAAATTCAAAACAATAAGAGACAGAAAGCAGTTTTCTGTCTTGGACAGATAATCCCAATTTTCTAAATATAGTGTTCAGCTGGACAGCAGTTGGGTGGAGCAGGAAAATGCTCCTTCCACGGGAGTTAGTACCTCTCAGAGAATAAAAATAATAGTTCCAAATTTGCTTGCCCTTGCGTCAGCATTGGCAAAACCCTCCTGTTCTAATTCTGTAATAAATTAGTAACATTTATTCCCAGGAATGGAGCTCAGTTGTCCATGAACAGCATTGCTGTCTCTGAGACCTGCTGGGAGGTCACAGGGGTTCCCTGGCTCACAGTATCCTAATTCTCAAACCCTGAGTGCCAGGATTTTCTCCTAAGCCTCACCCTGGGTGGGCAGCAGGGTCGGTAGCTGTATCCCCACTTAAGCATGTCTCCATTTTTGGTGATTCACACTCCTGATTTGACAGCATTTGATCATAGATGACTTGCTTGTGTCACTCCCCTCCCTCCCAGTCAGTCCTGTACAATAAATGTCAGAATCTGAATGCTTTTCTTATTTTTACATACTCATCCTGTTTCCCTATAACATGCTATCCCAGGCCACATATATTTAGTTGGTTAACCCCTCTGCCTGAATGATTGTTTTTTTAATTGCATTGCAGTGCCCTGCACTAATAAACTGCTTCAAGATGCAGTGCCTGATGTGACTGATACACAGTGTGCTTGGGGCTGATGGGGATTTTGGGTGTTCCTCTCCCAGGAGGATGCAGAGCAGCTGTACAAGGCTTGCAAACGCTATGACCTCTTGAACAAGTTCTACCAGGCCTCCAACCAGTGGCAGAAAGCCATCGAGACGGCTGAGGCTCATGACCGGGTTCACCTGCGCACCACCCACTACAACTACGCAAAGCACCTGGAGGCAACCGGGCAGCAGTGCCTGGCACTCACCCAGTAAGCACCAGCTGGGTGTACATGGGGGACTGGGAGCCTCCTTCCCCTGTGGAGATGGGTAAAGGAAGATGTTTGATGATGACCAGTAAAAATTAATTAAAGTCTTTTCCTGTTTCTGGTGCCTTCTATTTCACAGAGTGAAAGCATTCTCAGTGAAACCTCCCAGCATCCTCCCATGCAAATAATGTGTAGTGTCTAAAAGGTCAAGTCTGTCAGGGCCAGTAGTTAAACTCTACTCTCGTCTGTAAACCCCAGTCTTGTGTTTATCTCTGGAAGACCACTGCCATCTTTCCTTCCTTTTCCATGACAAAACCAATTATTTGCTTTTCCCGAGTCCCAGATACAACTGCTGAAGCAGAATTTAGTTTGACTTGGTTGCTTCTGGTGCTTGATCCTCTCCTGTAGCTGTTAAGTCCCATGAGAAGTTAGGGGAGGGTATTTTTGATGTCTTGTATTTCTTGTTTGAGATATTTTTTAGGAGTTTTCCAGTATGAAAGTTCCCATCATCATCATCCAATAAGGTCAATTCTGTCCAGAATCAAAGCAGAGCTCTACTGTGCTCAGACAGACCCACTGATGGCCATGGTGGGCAGTGGGGTTAGGAGAAGTGGGTGCTGGGGTAGGGACAGTGACCTCTCAGCAGTGGCAGAGGCTGGTGTCGCAGTGGGTGGTACAGTGTGGAGCCTGAGGTATTTGTGACCTGTCCAGCCAGGTGTGCTTGATGCTTGGAGAACTTTCTGGGATACTTCTTTGGGCCATCACTGGCACTTTTTAAAGTATTTCCTGTGCTGTGAAGAGCACACCCCCCTAATTCCAAGTGCTTGGCAGTACTATTGAACTTTTGATTTTTGATGGTGCTGGTGGACTGCAACTGGTCTTACAGTGAACTTACTTATACAGCTGAAGTAGTTGTTCCCAGTGTTGTCAGCTGATGGCTGCCAAACTAGATTAAATGTATATTTTACACATAGAGAGCTAATAAGGAGGCTGTCATTTCACATCTAATATGTTCTTCTTCTCTACAGCTATGAAGAGTCAGACACACACAGGTTCGAGGTACCTCGAATGCTCTCTGAAGACTTACAAGCCCTGGAGAACTACATCAACAAGATGAAAGACAAGTCAGTGCTATGTTTGTTCCTTCCACACGGAGCTGTCAGATCTGACATACAATCTGTGATTAGAGTGAGGATGACAGAGTGAATCTCCTCAGTCTCATTCAACCCCTCCCTTATCAATTACAACCCTCCAACAGCTTTTCAGGTTTATGCTGCACATGCTCAAGACTGGTTACGCTGGTTATCCAGGCTGACTTCCTGTATAGTGCTGATCTTGGGAGTGTCACATTTTGGTTGGGGTAAAGCATATGTTCTAAAAAGTGTGTTCAGTCTTTAGTTCAAGCTCTCTAGGAGTTAAAAACAGCATCTGGCAGTTCTTGTTGCTGCAATTAATATTGCTGCTTTTCCAGGAGCCTGTGGAGGTGGTGGGCACAGTACCTGGAGAGCCAGTCAGACATGGAATCTGCATTAAAATACTATGCACTGGCTCAGGATTATTTTTCCCTAGTCCGTGTCCACTGCTTTCAAGGCAACATTCAAAAGGTAAGGCAGTCTGCTTCCACCTGCTTCCAGAGTTCCCAGTCCTGGGAGGAGCACGGACACGAAGTAAAGCTGTACAATTCCCTCTGCAGGCTGCTGAAATAGCAAATGAAACGGGGAATGGGGCAGCCTCCTATCACCTGGCACGGCAGTACGAGAGTCAGGAGGACATCAAGCAGGCTGTGCACTTCTACAGCCGGGCCCAGGCGTTCAACAACGCCATCCGCTTGTGCAAGGTATGCAGAGAGGCACGGTGTGCCCACACCAGCACAGGCTTCTGCTCTTTGGTGGTACGAGGTGTTCACGCCCATTCCCTCCCATAAGACGCTGCCTGCTCTTGGACAGCCCATGGTTAAGCTGCTCCTGGTTTCTGCTGACCTCTTCTACCAAAGATGGATCAATAAAGTCTTGGTGGTTTGGAAATGTATTTTCTTGAACAGCTCATCAGAAACTCCCTCAAAGAAATAATCATAATCAATGCTGAAATTCACTTGGGTTGTAGAGGTTTTACAACGAAGAGGGTGACAGTTTAATACTATGTAAGAGTATAAAGCCACAGGCTTGCCAATAGTTGGAATTATGAAATTTGTGTGTGCACACCCAGAGCCAAACCTTTGCTTTTGAACAGGCGAATAATTTAGATGATCAGCTGATGAACCTGGCTCTCCTGAGCTCACCAGAAGACATGATAGAGGCAGCCTGCTATTATGAGGAAAAGGGGGATCAAATGGACAGAGCTGTTATGTTATACCACAAGGTAAATGTTTTTTAGTAGAAACTCCCAAACTTTACACTGAAGCAGTTCCTACAGCAGAGGAATGTTTAATCAGTTGTGGTGCTTACTATGTCCTGTTTATCAGTCATTTTTTTATGGTGAGTAATGCTTTATTAAGCCACTCAAAGGCATCCTGAGAACTGGCTCTGGAGTGCTCACTCATCTTGGAAGCCTTATTCCTAATTTTGCAGGCAGGACACTTCTCCAAAGCCCTGGAGCTGGCCTTTGCCACGCAGCAGTTTGGGGCCCTGCAGCTCATTGCTGAAGACCTGGATGAGAAGTCAGACCCAGCCCTGCTCGCCCGCTGCTCTGGGTTCTTCATTGAACACGCTCAGTATGAGAAGGCAATGGAGCTGCTGCTCACGGCCAAGAAGGTGAGCCAAGCCCTCTGGTCCCCTGTGCACAGGTAGAGGAGCACAACAGGTGTGTACCTGCACACAGCCATTCATCTGTGCAGGTAAACAGATACAAGAAACACTTGTAAAGTTTCAAGATTCCTCTTAAGCCAGTGATTCAGGGGCACTGGCAGCTGAGCCTTCCCAAAATGCTGGGTACCAGACCAGTCCTGTGATCACTTCTCCTTAACAAGCTCCTATGGCTGGCTTTCTTCACATTTTGCAAGGGTACTGTAGCCCTTTTCTGGACTACAAGCTTTTGTATAGCCTACTCAGAATTTGTTCCTATATGGGAAGTACAAAAATATTTAACAAAATCTTTCAATTTATTTGTATTTGCTGAAAATGTTACTATTGATCATGCCTAACAAACCTCATTTGTATGTCTCTAAAAATCTCATGTTCAGAGTCAAAATGGCTGAATCTTTAGTGGCATACTTGTGTGAGAGCAATACTGTCATAAGAGCAAACATGTTCTTAGCAAACAAAATGGGACTGTGTGTGCCTGAACAGGGGCTGATGTTGAGACACATAACTACAGCCCAGTGCTCCAGACAGAGCATCCTTAGCTGTTTGTGTTTGTAGCCGATTTCTGTAGATTACACCACAAGCAAAAGTGAAGTATCACAATAGTGTTTGCAACATTTTATTGCTCTCTTGCTCCCATCAGTACCATGAAGCTCTGCAGCTGTGCCTTGAGCAGAATCTGACCATCACTGAGGAGCTGGCTGAGAAGATGACAGTCTCCAAGGAGTCCCAGGATCTCTCCGAGGAGTCCCGGAGGGAGCTGCTGGAGCAAATTGCTGACTGCTGCATGAGACAAGGCAACTACCACATGGCCACCAAGAAATACACACAAGCAGGAAACAAGTTAAAGGTCAGCCTGGATAGCCTCATAACAAGGGTGTTTTGAAAAGTAAACCTTGAAGACTTCCTACAGTAACTACCCAGGTAAAACTTTTGAGCCACCTTGATGGTGTTTTTGCATTCACATTATTTACCCTCTGTGCCACTCCTTCCCTTGCCAGGCTATGAGGGCATTGCTGAAATCTGGAGATACTGAGAAAATTATCTTCTTTGCGGGAGTTTCCAGACAGAGAGAGATTTATATAATGGCAGCCAACTACCTGCAGTCACTGGATTGGCGTAAGGATGCAAAGATTATTGCAAATATCATCAGCTTCTACACCAAAGGAGGGGCCCTTGATCTCCTGGCAGGTTTCTATGATGCATGTGCTCAGGTACTGCTCTTTCTGTGACTGCTGACCATGTTTGGTTTATTAGCTCTGGAGCAAGACCATCTCCTTTCTCCTCTTGCAGGTAGAGATCGATGAGTATCAGAATTATGAAAAAGCCCACAGAGCACTGACAGAAGCATACAAGTGCCTTTCCAAAGCAAAGGCCAGAAGCCCTGTGGAACAGGAAAGCAAACTCAGACACCTGCAGAGCAGGATGAGTCTGATGAAGCGGTTCATCCATGCTCAGAGGTGAGCTGCAGCATGGAGAGCACAGAAACTAAGCAACAGAAATATCATACCAGAACAGAAGTTATAATAGTACCTAAAGTTTAATAAATAATTTGCAGCTTGCTGAAAAAAAAAAAAAAAAGCTGCTGGCACATTTGTCTAGCAGGGAAACCATAATGTGATTTTTAAAAGTGCATTTAAAATGTTGCATTAAAGATGGAAAGGTAACCTGAAAGAGAAGGATGTAGACCAAGGGAGCTGTAGCCAGAAAGGTAATTATCATAAAATCACAGAATCACTGGTTTGGGTGGGAAGAGACCTGAGAGACCATCTTGTTTCAAAAGCCTGCCATGGCAGGGACACCTTCCACTATCCCAGGCTGCTCCAAGCCCCATCCAGCCTGGCCTTGGACACTTCCAGGGATCCAGGGGCAGCCACAGCTTCTCTGGGCACCCTGTGCCAGGGCCTGCCCACCCTCCCAGGTAACAATCCCTTCCCAATATCCCATCTTTCCCTGCCCTCTGGCAGTTGGAAGCCATTCCCCTTTATCCTGTCCCTCAGGGCCTTTGTCCCAAGTCCCTCTGCAGCTCTCCTGGGGCCCCTTTAGGCACTGGAAGGGGTCTCTAAGATTTCCATGGAGCCATCTCTTTTCTGGGTGAACACCCCCAGCTCTCCCAGCCTGGCTCCAGAGGGACTCCAGCCCTTGGGACACCTTAATGGGCTCCTCTGGACTCACTCCAGCAGCTCCATGTCGTGCCTGTGCTGGGACCCCAGGGCTGGAGGGAGTTCTGCAGGTGGAAGTCTCACCTGGGCAGGGCAGAGGGGCAGAACATCCCCCTCTACCTTGCTGCCCACACTGGCCAATCAGCCCCAGGACAAGGGTTTTTTGCGTTTTGTTTGGGCTTCTGTCATGAACCTAATGCAGTAAAAACTCTTCCCTGTCCTTGGATGGATAGGCTGAGTGCTCTCCCTCAGCTGTGACACTTCCCTTTTGCCCTTTCCTAGAGTTTACCCTGAAGACACTGAAGAAGCAGTCAGGCAGTGTGAACTGCTCCTGGCTGAACAGGACTTTGATGATGCCATCCGGTATGGCGACGTCCTGGGATTTTTGGTTCAGCATTATGCACAAGTGGAGGAATTCCATACAGTAAGTGAAGTCTTAATTCTTCTAACCTACAGGATCCATATTGTCCATCTGTGCAGCTTGGTGGAGTGTGGCTCTCACGCAGGAAGATGGTAGAAGCCTAAATGTGCAGCAGGGTGAGGCACAGCTCAGAAACTTTATCCATATTTTTCATTCTATGGGAGGAGAAGAGAAAAGGAAAGCTCACAGGACACAGAGCATAAATGGTGCTAGATTCTTAAGCATTCCCAGTGATTTAATGAGAACAGAGGGTCTGTCTGGGTGTGTGCCTCAGCAATGCCACCACACTGCATTTGCCACCTGGCCAAAGAAGAAAACTAAAATGGCAGTTATTTGAGGAAATAGTGAATTGCTCCTTCAGGACAGGTGTCACACACCTTCTGAACAGTCCAGTGCCTGCTGCTCCAATGAGGAGCCAAGTGAGAGTTTCTCCAGCTGTACCAATGAACTTCACTTTTAATGTGCAAAGCACAAGAAATCATTTACTGGGGCCCTGTAGCAGTGTGCCCTCTGACAGTGATCTCTGCATTCCTTTAGGCTTATCGCTACCTGGAAGAGATGCAGAAGAGAATTCCAGCCTCAAATCTGAGCTACTATGTGTCCCCACAGACCATGGAGACCGTGCACCAAGGAGCTGGTGTTCCCATGAGCCAAGCCCTGTCCCCAGCACACACTGGCCATGGTAGCACAGACAACAAGGAGGAGGAAGAAGTGGCTGATGAAGTGGAGAACCCCTGACAATGAGCACTTACCAAATGCAAAGCTGACTTTATTGACAGCTCATTTATTCCATCCTCATTAGGGGGCTCAGATCAGTCATATGCTGTTGCCACACAGCTTTTTGGTTATTACCAAGGAATTTATTTTTCCTGCTTGACTGTACAAGCAATAGTATTAGAGCTAATATGTTCTCTCAAGCACAGCATACAGTGATTCACATGTATATCCTGTTAGAAAGCTGGTTTAGTATTTTAATAAATTTGAGGCAGAAAAAAACAGTAAGAACTGCATCAGTTTTTTCTCAGTACAGAAGAACTGCATAACTTGAGGTGGAAATTGTGAGTTGCCTTTCAAGTACAACTCTGATCTGTATGGTGCAGATCTTTGATTCCCTAGAATTGAGACCTTCTGAAAACAATCCCCATATCATATGGGTAGGAGCTTGGTTAAAAGTCAAACTACCTACTCCTGCAGTCTGAAGGCAGAGTTTCCCCAACAAAAGCTTGTGTTTAAATACATCAGAGGGTCATGTGGGGTAGAGCAACCACTTACAGACATCTGGGGTAAACCTCAGAGTCACAGAACACCTGGGTTGGAAGGGATCCTGGATGTCCCCTGGTCCAACCCTGCTTGAGCTGGGTCACTCTGAGCGAGTGAAGCTTCTCTCTTACTGCGAAGCTCCTTCTCCAAACACCAGTTCATCAAGCCACTCTGTACTAGTCACATTTTTGGAGGCAAATTTCTTCCCTGGCACAAGCAGGACTGAGAAAAGTGAAGCTCAATGTAACAACCAAGGTTCTGGTCACCTCTCTGCCTGTCACCCTGCCAACTGGTAGTTATCAGGTCATGTTTCTTACCAACCAGCCCTTACACTTAGAATGATTTTTCTTCATGTTTTGTGACTTGCTTCGAAACTTGGGGTGAACATGAAGTTTCTAAATTGCTTTCAGGGAAGAAAGGTTGAGGAGATTTTAAGGTCAAAATCTGAAAATAATTTGTTCTTTAGTAGGAACTGCTGTACTAAGACTAAAAAAAAAAAAAAATTCCCTGTCTTATTCCTTCCTAACCACAGCCCAGCTCTAGCTCAGGCCTTTAAAGTTTGGCACACTTTCAGCACTTCAGTGTAGTTATCCAGTGCTTGCATACCATCAGCATTGCCATTCCATACACCATGGAATCAACATTGCCATACACCATGCCATACACCTTTTCCAGCAGCAGACCAACAGCTGGTCCCACAAACTCCAGCTGCACAGGAATGTGGGAGCCTTTGTAAGGGGCAAGTCATAGTGGCCCTCCCCAGCCCTCCTGTTTTTCTGACAAGAAGGCTCTGTGAAATCTCCCCTGTATTTTTAGCCAAGTGCTCAGACCTGCCAAGGTTATAAATAGCTGGGGTGGGGGGTGGGGGTGCGGGAGGATGGCAGCACTCGCCTACCTTCCTGCATCTGTACACGCTGTACCGGATACCCAGAGCTCACTCAATTGGCCTCCACTACAAAGTCCAGATGTCAAGTCAGTCTCACTGGCTTACAGCTCAGCACCCTTCCCCCTTCTTCCTCTCCTCCAGCCAGGTGACTGCTGAAGAGGCCCTAGCAGTGCCCAACTACATCCAGCTGTAAAGAGCACAAGGTAAAGGTCATTTTTGTTACCTTTCAGCTAGGAAGGAACAACTTCAAGTTTCTTTTTCAGGTTCTCCATTAGCAGCAAGTTCTGCAGGGCCAGCCTTCTGCAGTCCCCATCAGGGTCTTTCTCCATCACATCTGCAAAATGAACAGCCACTGTTAATTGGAAAATGGGAAAAGTGCCCTTAACACTTCTCACTGTTTTACTGACAATCACAGAACTAAACAACAGTATTTGCACCTACAGCTGGGCTAGACATCAGCACTTGCAGGAACTGCATTAAACCAGAAGGCAGAGATGCATGAACTTGGTCATGCAGAGCAGCACGAGTTCAGCCAAGTCCTGACTGCCTCATGGGGTAGTGCTCCAGTCTTCCATGAGAAACAAACAGGCAGTTGGTCTGAAACACTACAGAAACTGTCTGACCTTGGATCCCATGGGATTATCTCCGTGACAGAATTTGTACTTGTCACCCTGACCTACACAAGAGCTTTGTACAGATGAGCTACAAGTGTGAATGAAGTCTGCAGCTAGAAATACACTTTGTCCAAAGTCTTAAGTCTCCACTCTGCCATTCCTGCAACCTAAAATGGTCAGTGCTCCTTCCTGAATTTGGGGTCATGATGTCATTCCAATGGGGAAAGGAGGAGACAGGCCTCAAGATTCAGCATATTCTTCACTCTCAGAGACCAGTCTTCTGATAAATGAGCTCCACACTTCCCACAGCACATAAGGGGAGTGTAAGGCTGTTCCCAGCAGCTGTTATTCCAGTGGCCCTTAATGGGCCTGCAAAGTTACAACCAGGATGCATGCAGGATGTCTGAGCAGGGGAGCCTGGAAGAGCAGGGAGCCTGTGTGAGGATATCCTGTACGCACGAGCAGTGTGCTAGGAGCCCAGCACTGTCAGCCCAAATACATGACTCATGTCACTGAAGCAGGGCTATTTATAGTGCAGGGAGAGCTGCACCCTAGTGCTTCCATACTCCCTCTGCAGAAGGCAAAAAGGGAGGTTACAAGGCAGACTGGAACAAGCTCAAAAGCTCAGAGTGCTGTTGGTGCTGTTTTCATTCCATGAGCATGGACTTGGCGCTGCTGGCACTGCATGGGAGGCACAGGGCACCAGTGCCTGTGGTCAGTTTGTTGGTCCTGATAGAAACCACACTTACCCATGACATAGCTGCACAGCACTTGCAAGGGATGGGGAATTCCCTCAAAGGCAGCTGCTGAAGAATCAAAGGGACCATTTCCTAGAAGTGTTTAGGTACTCCCTCCCTCCCCTGGGAAGTATCAGGCTGCTCAACAGCAAGTCCAGCATGGCAAGAAAGGGCAATGATGAACAACTCCAAAGTGGATTCTCACCTTTCTCTGTAGCTAATATGTCCCAAAGCATCCAGTAAGCAGACAGTGCCAGGGCTGCAGCCAACAGGTTGAATGGCCAACAGTCAATCATAGGACACACTACAGCAGTTTGCAGAGGTCTTGATGTAACAATGAACTGAAAGAGGTCTGTGGATTTCTACTGAGCACTTCATGTTAACATCTCCTATCTCACTGTTCATCACTGTGCTTTGGCCATGGCAGAAGAAATACAGATGCTTTAAGCTGAAACCCAGAGTGGCTAAAAGGCATAGTAGTCAAGGCTCCCATGCAGGACAGTTTGTCATTCCCAGCTACAGCACAGCTAATACATGACACCTCTTACAAATCTTGTCTGGAAGAGACATGAAGCAACAGCCAAGTCCATGAGCTCAGACCTGTGATTCAGTCACAGAAGCAGGTCTCTGGTGCCAGATGACCTGTTGGAGCAGCAGGAAGGGCTCAGTACCTCCCCTGTGCAACTGTTTCCCAACAGCCTTGCAATAAATAGCAAAGGCACAGCCCAAGAAGCTGGTGTGTTTCAGGAAGCAGCTCTAGAAGCCCTTTAAATTGCACTCGACCATATGTGAAGCTGATTTCTTTAAGGCTTCTGAACTACTCATACAGCAGTTTTCCTTTCTCTGGTATACCCACAACAGTTACTTTACCCTGCTCTCACTTCCACAGGAATAACCATGCAGCTTTCATGCAAAAGCACTAGATGAAAAGACAGCTATTACACCACCTACAAGCATGAGAAGATTCTACTATCTTGGTCATCCTCCTCCTTCCTCCCCAAAATAACTCATTAGAAACAGACTACGCAAACCCTCATGCTGGAAATACACTCCTGAAAGGCTTCACTTGGTAACAGCAGTGTTAAATGCAGAAACAAGCAAATTCCTGAGAGCACGTCATGTCATGGGAAAAGTGAAGTCTTTGGCCCGACATGGCAGCTCTCTTCCTTTCAAAGGGCATAGAGCACCCCAACCTGCCAGGATCAGAGGCCAGCTGGGTCAGTGTTGCTTCCTGCTTGCTCCCTGTGGGAAGCGACTCACCGAGAATAAGAATGGTGAAGGAAATCAGACAAGAGAATCACAAGAATTGCCCTCAGAACACAGTGAAGGCTTCAGCATTAGTTGTTTTCCCTCCAGCTCAGTGCAGTACCTGAGCCTGATCTATGCAGCTCCAGCCTGCCAGAACCCACAGACACAGCTTATACTGGCATAAGGTGTGCTGGGTATGGCATTCAAAGCGATTTGCTGTCTTTTGTAGCTTTTTCTTTCCATTGACAATAGCAAACTAGAGACTAGGCCATGCTCCTCTTCCTCCTGTTTTTAGCTGTAACAACACCCCCCTCATAAGCACATGCTGTAAACAGGCTGTACAAGCTTTGTGTGTTACTGCTGGCCAAAGTCACTGCCTGGATGTAACAAACAATGTGACAACACTTCCTGCAGCTTCATGAGGTGGGTGGGTGGCTGCTCAGACAGAGAAAGGGGGCACAGATTATCTTTGGGGATTTTTCTGGGTGGCCTGTGAGGACAGTCACAGTGTGTAATGCCATACCCAGTTCTTGGCTTATGTCTCAGGTACCCCAATATGTACCAGCAAGTAGAGTACCACACATGGTGCTCTACTTGCTGATCATGCAGAACTCTGGAGCACAATGCCAGGACATCACTGCTGCCATCACAATGAAAGAGGTGCTGCACAAAGACCACCACTAACCAGAAAAGCACTGATGTACCCCACCATGTCTTACCTCCCAGCCAGGACTGAGTCTCCAACAGCTCCTCTGTCATGTCTGCCAGAATCCTTTCTGTAGGGACGCTGAGGAGCAGGGAGGAGATACAGGACAAAAGGCCCTGGCGCACATACCTGTAGAGAAGGACTGAACTGGTTAAGAGCCTGCAGCTTTATGCTCTGCATTAATTTCCTCACCTCAGGGGCTCTCCAGTTTCAAATGACATGATGACTTTTGCCATATTCCTGCTGCTTAGGGGTGTAATCTTGCAGTGTGCCCCACATACAGAGCCCCTGCCATGCTGTGCACAGGCGTCTAGCACAATTCAGAGTCCTGGACACATCTGAGAGCAAAACAGAAACTGGATGTTTACAGACTTTTGGCTACATGTCTTAATTCCTTTCCAAGACTGAATGCTGGAATTGAATCTAAAGTTTTCTGAGCTCCCTGAGTAAACAGATGCAACTATCACATGTCTATGTGATAGGTGGTCAGGAAATTTGTCGACCTTTCTATAGGTAATGGCTGTACTGCCACATTAGAAGACACCAGCCAAGTTCATATTTTGGGCTGGCATTAAACTCAATCATAAGAACACACAGCTAGAGGAAAACACAAAGTAAATGCATTAAGTCACTGACACTGAGCCAGATGCTCATCTTGAACAAAGACAAACTACAACTGGAGGCTGGTTCACAGCTGATCTTTAAAAATGAGAGCATACAACTACAGTAACTCACGAGTCCGTGTGGAAACGCAGTGCCCAAACAAACTCCAGCAGTGCCTTTCCCATTGCTGTCACTGCCTGTAAAAGAGGATTGTGACAGCACCACTGAACACCATCCACATTGCCCTGTAGAGCTGGGCCTTGAGACATACTGCTCATTAAATGAGCAGTCCTGAGCTGGAAAGGACCCACAAGGGTCATGAATCCAACTCCGGCCCTGCACAAGACACCCCAACAATCCCATCATGTACCTGGGAGCATTGTCCAAGTGCTTGAACAAAGGTTAACATCAGTGCTACAACTGAATTTATTTTACAGATGGGGAAACTCTGGCAGTAAAGAGAAATAATGTGCACAACCCCCCAAAGCTGACAACAAGCAAAAGGTAGTACAGGGGTGGCTTGAATCCCATGTCTCTTTTCTGACAGTTCTTCCCAGCCCATTTCACAACTTCTCAGCCCATTCAACTCCACCTTGTTGCCAGTCTCAGTGCATCAGGCCCTGAAGTACACAGATGTTTCAGAAGGCACCTCAAGTTCCCAGGCTGGAAGTCACCCCTACCCTCTGCCCTTCCTTACCACAGTGTTGACAGCCAAGTACATCAGGATTGCTAAAGTGTGGGCCAGTCTTCCAAGGACTAAGTGATCTTCCCCCAGAAGATCAAATGTTGTTAAAGGCCTGCAAGTGCAAGACACAGAGTTGTGGAGCAGTGAGAAGGCTGATCAGTGCCTCTTTGGAACAGTCAGGAAGTTATGCAGGAGGAATTGTCCCCAAAAGCCTGAATCCCTACAACAACAGTCACTGTAACATTATAATCCCTATAATAACAGGCACTACCAGGTTGAAAGAGATGAGAGTTGTTTGCTCTCACCTTTTTTTCCCAGACCAGTATCTCGCAGAGCAAGATCCTCTACTCGTATACTCATATAGCAGATATCACACATTCTACCAACAAGCTTCACTTGGAAAGACCTATAGGCAAAAGCTGCCCCCAATGCCATACCTTTACAACTGGTATTACAGTAATCTTGGTTATGATGGAACCAATTATTCAGCCTTCCTTAGGTTTGCAAAGATTTAAGGGACTGACAATAAACTGTGTCTTGTGTCCTATCCCGTGGCCTCAAAGACCAGTGCAGGTTATAGGCCCAACCTGAGGCAGAGTTAACTTTGGCTCATGATTACAGTCTGAGCTCTGTGGTTTGTGTGAATTTCCCACAGAAGAGGCTCAGCTAAGACAGCTGGTGTGGTACTGCCAGAATTACTTGCCTGTGTACTTGCTGATGGATCTTCACTTCTGCAGCGTCCTACATACTCCTGCCCCACAAGACCTCGAAGGGTAAGTCCAAGAGACCACAGCCCTCTCCTCCCCAAGCTTTGTGAAGGACCCAAATGTCAATGTGGTGTCACTGGGCTCCTGTACAGCTCCTGGGCTGTAGCCTACTGCTCTGAGGCAAGCAGGACAAGCAGAAAGGTTCACTCTGGCAGTAACCACGCCCACATCCCACATCCTAAGGTGTTCACACTCACCTGTCGAAGTGCTGAATCAATGGGAAAAAGAAATACCCAGCAACAGAATTAAACTTGTTCGGACGGGAAGCCAGTTCCACGTGACACTGACCCTGTCCAAGAGAAAAATAAAATCGAGGCACAAGATACATCACCCAGCTCTTTCACTTCACTGGACACCATCAAGACCACAGATTCCTTGCAGTCAGCCCATTGTCAACCATTGCTTGTACACCTATGGCTACCAGTTTCCCAACTGGATTGCTCACTTCCCACTTCAGATCTTCTCCACATCTAAACATTTCAATACAATATGCCTCAGTACTACTCAGTTAAATGTAAGGAACAAGGACATGCAAGGGATAAAGGAGTTTTGGAAGGCAAAATCTCCAGGCTGAACCACAGGGAAATTTTGGAAATTAGAAAACTGGCATCAATTTATCTCCCTGGAAAATAGGAAGGCTGAGACAGTGTAGTCCAGAGGCAGCTAGTCTGATGGAGGCCCTGGTATCTGTGAGGCACAGTCACAGCTCCCTGCAGTGGCCACACAAGCTCAGAACAAGCACAGAACAACAAATATCCCTCAAAGCCAGGTAAGGAATTTCAGGTTTATCTCCCTCTCCCTGCAGGGAGAGGACTATAGGAGTTGGTACTCTGCACCAAAAAACTCAGACTCTGTAATTCAAACATATATTTATCTGACCTTCCTTTGGATTGGGTCCACTTTCACAGGTATTTTGCTCTTTCCATACAGAATTTACAGCAACTCCTAGTGTCCCTGTTTTTGGTGGATTTGACATTAGTTTGCTTCTGGCCTCACCTTATCTAATCTCCGAGTCTTGTTTTTGATCCTCTCATCAACAACTCTTCTCCAGCCCTTAGAGCTGTCACTTCCCTGAAGGAGCTGGATACAAGGCTTTTGGGCACCAGAATGCTTGGTCTCTCCACAGAACTTGGGACAGGACAGTTCCTGAGCTGCCAAAACCAATACCTAAATAAAACAGAGAGAGGTTCAGTTAAAAATGGGTAATCCCTAGGGAACAACAGTGTCACCTGCATCCAAACTGACAGGAGCAATAAGGCAGAAAGGCCTTAGTTTTAGAGTGAAGAACAGCAGGAAACTGACCTCCAACAGCCACTTGGCTCTGAGGTACTGACCAAGCACTTGGTCACTGAAACAGAGCAGTGGCTCCTTCTTCAGACACAAGTGTGGAAGCAGTCACAGACTGATCAATGTACTTCAGAAAGGAAAGATAAAACAGACTGATGATGTGAAATTAAACAGTGGCTTCTCTCAGGCAAATTCCCAACACATCCTCTGCATTCTGTGGGGAGGGATCCCTGTGTGATGGAGTGTAGCAGGGTGAACAAGAGGAAAATGCCAGACACAAATAGTAGTGTAAGAAATGCCCATGCCTCTGCCTTCTCCCATGAGGAATAAAAGATAATCCCACTACACCTCAGCACTAGTGCAACAGACAGAAGGAAAGTGGTAAGTGAGAGCACTCACATCAAGGATGTCCATGCGCTGACGGAGACTGTAGTTCAGAGAGTAGAACTGGGAGGTCAGGTACTTTGCAACCTGTACAGAAAAATTAGGGTACAATCAATGGAGACCCAGGCTAGAAACAGCCTTTTCATTAACTCTAAAAGCATTTAATTTCACGGGTTCTTCTTCCTGTTAGGTAACAGCAAGCCTTCGAAAGAAGGGAAGAAACATGCAGTGTAAATGGGACATTCAGACACTTCCACTTCTAGATTCTCCCCCAGAACTAAATGACATATGAGATTGTGTCATTCTTCTCTCCCTCCTATGCAGAGGTACCCAAACAACTACTACAGCAGCTAGGAGACCTCATTGTGGTCTTTCAGTACTTAAAGAGCATTAGAGGGAGGCTTTTTACTGGGGCCTGGTTAGCATGAAGAATAAAGGTGATAAACTGGCAGAGGATACAGACAGAGATAGACTGGATATTAGGAAGGAATTGTTCCCTGTGAGGGTGGGCAGGCCCTGGCACAAGGTGCCTAGAGAAGCTGTGGCTGCCCCTGGATCCCTAGAAATGTCCAAGGCCAGGCTAGACAGGGCTTTGAGCAACCTGGGACAGTGGAAGGTGTCCCTGCCATGGCAGGGGCTTGGAATCAAATGGGCTTTAAAGATCCTTTCCCACCCAAACCAGTCTGTGATTCTCTGATTACAGTCACCAGTCAGGTCTTTGTAGAAGCCCTTTCTGCCTCAGCTTCCCTCTATGTGAAACCCTTCAGTACAAGTCCTTATCTGATCTGCCTTGTCAGGCACACTCAAACCAACAGCCTCCAAACAGTTCCTCCAGTCTGACATGGTTTTCCTTTTCCTATTGGTTCAGTCATTCCTTGCAGATTCTTCAGAAGCATAAATGTTGTTAGACTTGAACTATCTGTTTTACCACACTGACAGCTCCCTCTATCAAATGAGAAACAGACTCCAGCTGCTTCAATATTTGCCTGTGCCTCAACTGGAAAAAGGAAAGTAGTAGGAGGAACTCACAGGTATTGGGTCTGTGGTTAAAACAGCTACTTGAGCTCTTTGACGGAGCTCCACGAAGCCTTCAATGCAGGTCTTTTCCTCCAAATGCAGTAAGATTTTTGCCAGCTCCACACTAACCTGCTCAAAATATGAAAAAAGGTATCAAAACCCTGATGGTGTTTGCGTTTTTTCTTCATAGGAATTATGGACTACTTCTAATGTTTAAACAAAGACAAGGGAGCATTCTGTTTAGGAAACATGTCTATTCCTTAGGAGGGAGAGAAAACACACTAAGCCAAACGCCATCAGACTTATTTCTCAAAGCCCTGAACAGATCCTCCATCTGCCAATTCTCTGCCCACATTTCACTTGGGCTTTTTGGAGAAGTGATATCATGACACAGAATGAATTGTCACTGTAACCAATGGGTTAAAGGCTACAATAGCACAGCTTTCTCTTTCTCAGCTGCTGTCTCTGACACTTTCAAAGTGTTCACTAGCAGATAGTGGTGAGCACTCTTCGCAGTCACCTTGTCCTAGGTTCCTCTCCCCTGAGCTTTTCATTTTGACCAGTACAATTCAGTTACTCCCTCCACAAGACATTATGCTTTTACAAGCAAATAGGGAAAGTTCACTTGATTTTGCCTCTGTTTTCATTGGGGAATAACAATTAAATTGAATTTCAATTTCAAATCCAAAATGGCTGCTTTGTCATCTGCATTTCTAGTGTTTTTCCTGCCCAGCACAAAGCATGGAGCTTCCTCACACTGGCAAGCACTACTTGTTGGATCTTTCATTTTGAGCACTGGAGCTGTGAGACAGCAGGGTGCCCCCTGCACTTTTGCTGCTTCTCTGTTCCACCGTGCTCTATAGCCTCACCTTCAAGGCAACTATCTCCTTCTACCTCCAAGTTGAAAGCTTGTGAATGTGTACCTCTAACCCAGCTACACATTAGCCTGGCCTTCTGTTCCACTAGCATGTTTAGTCTTCTCATGACAGCAAAAGAATAGGCCCTCTGCACTACAGCCCTCTTGTAACCTAGATCATAATACTTCACCTCTCTTGTTGCTGCTGGATTCTTCTGAACCAAGCTCTCAAGGGCCTTGACTGTAGCTTCCCATTTGTCCACATCTTCAGTTCTTGATCCAGTCAGAACTGAAATCAAAGGACAAACAAAAGTTATTAACAGAATGGCTGTGTTTGGGTACATATACAAACTTCCTACACAGAGTTCACTCTCCCCAAGATCAGTAAGAAACAAATTAAGACTCAGCCCAAACTCTCCTACCTTCAATACAGTCTCGGATATACACAGGAGCCTTAATTTTTAGCTCTTTATCCTCAGACATGTCATAAGGGATGAGGTCATCATCACTGTAAAAGAAATAAAGGAAGGGGTTATTTTATGGGGTGCAGATGATCTTGGTTTCCCCAGACAGCCACACAAAGAAAAAAGAACAGTGCACACATTGCCATAACCCCATTACACCAGGACTGTGTCACTGTATCACTGAGCAGCACTGCTGAAGCCTGGCCTGAGAGGGATTCTTGGCAGTTCTAGGGAAAGAATAGTTCTGTGACCAAATCTGGAATTGGACCTCCTGGTCAAGTACAGGAAGGAGATAGCTGACCAAGAGACTAGAAACTGACTCTTGAGATTCATTATAGATTTTTATATATATGTATATATATATATATATATATACACACACACATATATAACACACATATATAAATATATATGCATATATATACATATATATACACACACACATATATATATATATGTATTTTTTCATATAGTGACAGAATAAAGCAGGTCCACTATTAAAATGGGTAAATACATCCACAATTTCCAGGAGATATATATCTAAGTCAAACAGAACAAATATAGTGGCTGCACATAACACAGGCATTGCCTAATTTATTGACTAGTGTAATTTCCTATGCAAAGCCCTGCTCTGCTGCAAACCACTCAGCTGAACAAGGTCGGAAATCACAACAATTGCCAAGAAATGCAGTACTGACAGATCCTTTCCCCACATCTGCTTTTTTTTTTTTTCCATTTCCTCCCTGTTTTTTTTGCCCCATACCTGTCAAACTCAGTGTCTGACTCCTCATTTGGTATCACAGGGGCTGCTGTATGGGATTTCTCATTACTCTCTGGTACCAATGGCAGTGCAGCACCTCCTTTCTCACCCCTGCTGTGAGAAACAATAAATTTTAAAATGGATACAGTAATAGTTCTTACAAGGAAGAAACTACCCTACCAACCACCCTACCAACCCTTGCTGCCTAAATAGAACAGCAGGTAATTACTCCTGCTGCAGTTTCATACCCAGCTGGGCAGACACAAAGAATTAAGTACTGGGAAGGAGAATGGAGTAAGGGGAGAAATGAAGCAGAATCTGATAACAGAAGAGTAATGGATTTAAAAAAAAAATAAACTGGCTAATTTGCTGTGTTCCCCTGCATAATACTTAGGACTACTAAGGAAAGACTCCAATAACCAGATCAGAGACTTGCATCAGATTTGAAACTCTGAATGAGACTGAACTGAAAGTAGGTTTAGATTAGATAGTAGAAAGAAATTCTTTCCTGTGACAATGGTGAGGCTCTGGCACAGGGTGCCCAAAGAAGCTGTGGCTGCCCCTGGATCCCTGGAAGTTCGAGGCCAGGTTCGACAGGGCTTTGAACAACCTGGTCTTAATAGAAGGTGTCCCTGCCCATGGCAGGGTGTGAAACTGAATGGGCTTTAAGGTCCCTTCCAAGCTGGCCTTGAACTCCCATTGCTAGGTCTTGCATAGGATGAATAAAGTAATTGAGAATATTTTTTCTGTCTCTACCCATTTCTGTGGACTTTGGCATTGTCCTTTCACCTCTCTGATTCTCAAAAGCTGTCTATGCTGATCATGTCCCTAAAATGGGAGCAATAAATCTTTTGTACTTCCCTGGAATGCTAGACAGCTTCATCTGCTAATAACATAATGTGCTTCACTCCTCTGCTGATCAAACAGTGCTTCAAAGAGCCTCAGCAGATGCTCTGGAAGTTAAGAGCACTGAAGAGCCAAGTCTTTAGAGTGACAGACACAGTAGATTGTCACAGGTAAATGGGCTGGGGGCATACAGCACAAATACCAGATTTCCAAGAAGCAAAGAGAAATGCCCATTTGATTCTACCCAAGGTCACAGGAGACTCCTACACCACAGTTTCACTACATGCAGCTATCAACAGGCAATTTTAATACACACTACCAACTGAATTATGAATGTAATTAAATCACATTGTAAGAAGATAGTGTATCATGATGTTTAAGAATACCTAAAACATCTTGAATACTGTACATAGTTCTTGCATGTAAAGGGGAAAAGGCATGGAGAACAGCAAAAAGACAGCATGAATAGTAGCAATAACTTACTCATCATCTGGAAGGCTGGGGACTTTACAGAATGATGGAGTCTGCACCAGAAGGGACTTCAATTCTCTTGTTTCATCATCTTCTTCATACTAGACATTCAGAATAACTGTTGCTGTACTCTATTACTTACTGCAAATATGCCCAGCATTCAACATTTTACCCTTATAATGCACATGGACTAAATCATGACCAGATGAACCCTCACCAATCCTGTTTCAGTCCTTGCTCTGACAGCTGCAGGCAGCTGTAATCTTTGTCCTTTTATATTTAAGAGTAGCACCTAATGACATCTTGTCTGAATGTTATTTCCATCTTTCAAATATTTAATAAATGGCAATGTGACAGGAGGAATGTGGCAGGCTTTTAAAGAATTAATGTGATTTAATCAGATAAGTCACATAAATTGTACTGGAAACAGCAGAGCAAGCATCTCCATGTCAGTCTTGAAATTCCCAGCTCAGAACAGGTCTTCCCACCATGTCAGGGACTGAATGCTCACTACTTCTTTACATTTGAAGCTCCCTCTCAACTCCCACAACTCGGATTCTGATTCCCTCACGCAATAAGATAAACTTTAATTACCAAGTTTATCCCAACCTCTACTGGCAGACTGCACTCCTGAGGTACCTCTCAGCCACCTGACCATTACATACAATTGCTTTTTTTGTAAACAGATTCTCTCTTTTTGAAGGTGTGACTGCCTCTCCTTATTTCCAGAAAAAAAAGTGCTATAATGATCTGGATCATCTGGTTTAAAGTTTTTACTTCCTCTAAGCCCAGAAGACCAGTCATAAATTTCACTGAAACCTTCACCTCAAATTTCAGGACAGGCCCTTCAGTGTTTATTTTCAAGCTGATGCTCTCTGCCACCACCATGCCCAGACGCCGTTGTTGCGGCAGACTGCTGTCCAAGCGGCATTTCACACCCTCCATCATGCTTGTCAGAAGCTCTGAAACAAACAACCAGCAAACAGTGCATGTCTGAAATTCTGAAACAGTGGCAGAAACAAACACTCATCTTTATGTGCTTCCCTGAGGGCAGCTTTACCCACTCACCACCCAATAATGGACAGAAAGGGTCCCTGAACTGTGGCTTCCCTCCCCGCAGTGTCAGTGCTGCCCTTCAGTACCAGCACAGAAAACCCACATCCTTCCACAGGGTACAAAGTCAACAAAACATTACAATATATTCTAAATCTGCAATATTTTGGTTTTCACTGAAACAAAAAAGGATGGCAAGTTAAGTCAATCTTTAGTTTGGTTTCAGAGAGCTTCAGAGACACTTAAATAAATGTCATGTTTTGAGTACTTTACAAGTTCTGACCAGTACACATCACAAAGAGACAGATATCTGCCTAACTTTGGATAAGTTCAAACAGGCAGATAACACAAGTATTTCTCAGCCCTTAGGGAATACTGGTTTCCAGCTTCACCAGGCAGGCTTTGACTGACCTCCTTCATCTCAGAAAGCTTATCTTTTCAACAGCTATCAGACAAAGAACTGAGTGTAAAACTACAGAACCTGTAATACGTATCACGTCACTTATTCACTTGCAGAACAATTAATTCTAGACTGAAACAGATGAGCAAGTCTTGAAGTGAACCTTCACATCCCACATAAGTCACAGACACACACACACATACACACACAAGTAATTCTAGACATTGTACAGATTTATTTTTTTTTATTGCAACAGAAACAGAGATGTTAGGCCAGGACCCCAGTGTGCTATGCACTGTGTGAGTACAAAACTGGAGGTCCATGTCAGTGCCTAACCTGCTCACTTCACACTGAGGAATGCTCATGGACTGTCAGACATCAAGCTAACAGCTTTTTACCCTCAGATACCTTCCCTGTCTCTCTGGAGCTGCACCCATGCTCCAAGGGTAAGCCTATGAATCACAAATCACACCATTCCCCTCACTAATCCTAGAGTCAGTCCTTGTTTTCCTGTGACAAAACTTCAGGATTTTTAAACCACTGCTCAGGTAAGAACCCTAAAGCAAAGATAGGCCTTCTTCAATTCTGTAAGTTAAAGCACTTAGAATTCTATCATATCAATGCTAAAGAAGATTCCAGCACGTTACCCCATTTGCCAAGGTGAAAACTGGAAAATTCCTTTTATCCACAGATCAAAACAAGGTATTTTTCTACCCATAGTAAGACTCTCTTCTAAACAAATCTAAGCCCTTCTTCTCACATAGCCTCACCTTGTCTGTGGGTCTCAATTTCAGGCTCCTTCAGGTGGGAGAGGCAGATGAGGATGGCCTTGCTAATGTACAACTGCTGCTCAGCTGGGGAGTGTTTCACAGCACTGCTGCTGCTCCAGGTCTCCAACAGCTCCTGCAGCACCTAAATCAGAGAACTCAGGTTGGCCTGAAATGGATCTTTTCTATACAGAGGTAATTTTTTAAGCACATTTTTATTCTCCCTCCAAAGAGAAAAAAAATACAAATTTTGTATTTCAGGGCCCAAAATGTACTGTGTTTGCCACCCAAGAACTACAGTTTCGTTTAAAATATTATTAAATATAATGGTTTTTTTAATTTAAAACCTACGTTTATTTCTCCTTAATAAATATTATATGCAAAGACACATGTATTATTAGCAAAAAACCAGGATGATAAGGTTTTATCTCTGTTTAGTCCAATTTTAGATAACTGTCAGTACTTCCAGATCATTTTAGAATATGTCAACAGTGGAAAAAATACTAATTTGACAAAATGGTAGGGATTTCCAGATATACATGTTTTGTAGAAGTTTCATCACACTGCTGACTTGGAGAGGCAAAAATATCTGCCATCCCCACTGAGGAAAATGTGCATGAAGGAGATTCTGAAACATTAATCACTTGGTAAACAAACAACTCTCCACCAACTTGTTGCCATGTGCCCAGCCACATAAACAGGATGACTGAGTAAGCTGAGAAGTACAGAGGACATGGGACAACTGTCAGAACCCAAACCTCACTAGTTTTGCTACTTGGAAGACAATTTACAAGTTAAATATGAAAAATTGATGCCAGAAGTGCAGAACACTTTGATTCATTTATCACAGTTCACCTGTGATATGGCTGAGCTTCTCTCACTCCCATGAACAGCAATCAGAAAGTCTGAGAGAAGCACCCAAATTGTGCAGCCCTAGACACACACAGTGAAGAATGTTCCCCATCAGACACCTCATCAGCAACTCAGTGAACCTTACTCTGAGCAACAACGTGCGCCGCAGGCCATCCAGGGACAGGTAGCCAAGGAGGTTCTGTAGCACTTCTGTCTGCAAGGAAAACCACAACTCCTGCTTCAACTGTACATAAAGCTGTCATCCAGCAATGACAAGTGTCTGTTTTTATTTACTACATTAAACTTCATTCTGAGGGACTGGTTGACAACATTCAGAGACAGAAAAATAAACAGATTTTTAAAAACAAGCAAGCACACATATGCAGTAGCTGATGAAATACATGGAAAACCATGATAGAAATAGAGTACAGTATTTTACCAACAAAACTAGCACAGTCCCAGGCAAACAGAACTCATGAAGTCTAAAGAACATCTATCACAACAGCATCACAAGCCACAGTACAGCTCCTAACATCCTGTGACAAACTTAGGTGCACAGGAAGAAAGCAAATAGTCCTTATCTCATGTCTTTGATCTAATTTTTATCCACCTGAGGGTGGATCCTGGCTGTTTCAACCTCCTCTTTCAGATTCTAAAATAACTGAATGCCTTCAGCTCCCCAGAATTCTGAAACTGTGAAAACGATCACTTGGTTCCAGAGGTGTACAGTAATTCTGCTAATCACCATTAACCCTGAGAGAACACATGAATACCGTGATTTCAAAGCTACTGTTCACCACTCCCTCTCTGTTACACTCTGCTGTCAGTGAACAGCTGCACAAATGTGGTGAGACTGAGGGTTCATTTTGGAATGAAGAGTTAAACCTTAGTCAGGAAAGTAAGAACTCAGCTAAAAAACGCATTGGCACCAGGGAAAAGCTGACACTACCACACTGCTGTTCCCCAGAGTCCTCACCGTGTGACCATACTGCAAGAGCAGCATCTTCTGTGTCACCACAAACTGAGCCTTCTTGTTCTTCACAACCAGGTTCCCCAGCAATCTGGACAAGACATCTGCCCTAACAAGACAACAACAAAAGACCAGGAATCCATGTTATTGCTGCACCTAATCATAAGAAAATCTGAGAGCAGCTATTTGCAAGCAAGTCTCTAGAATACCTCTAAATTCAGATAGTGAGCCAGTAATGGCAAAGCTTTCACTTGTTATTCCACTGCATGTCATGATGTTGATACTTAAGAAATGGTGCAGGTTCTCCCTAAGACAACAATCAACTATATTATCCCTTGAGCCTTTTAGGAAATGGCAGTGTAAAAAATTACCTACACAAACACAG
Source organism: Parus major (assembly GCF_001522545.3). NCBI lineage: Eukaryota > Metazoa > Chordata > Aves > Passeriformes > Paridae > Parus > Parus major. The sequence continues at coordinate 368,407 of NC_031783.1, forward strand.
CACCTTTCAGAGACCAATTCTGTATGTATTTGTGGTAATTCCTGCCTTTGCTGTGAATCAGGGAGAAAGAAGAGTTCTTACCCAGGTGCTCTCTGCACAAAACCAAGGACCACTGCTTCCATCCAGCGGTCTGGCACACATTCCACCAACCGCCAGCATATCCTCTGCCAGATGCAGTCTGATTTGGTGAGGTCTGTCAGGCGGGGCACCAAAACTCCCAGAATTTCCTCTGAAGCACAAGAGAAAACAGTAAATACCCCAGATGGGCAGGACTGGTACAAGGGCATTTGAGACTGACCTGAGAATTTCAAGATCTTCACAACATGAAAAAAATACAACCTACAGTCTTCAGTTCTAAATTGTTCCTGCAGTAGAAATACAACTAGAATAATGGAATCATTTAGGTTGGAAAAGCTCTCTAAGACCATTGAGCCCAACTATAATGCAGCACTGCCAAGGCTAACACTAAATCATGTCCCCAAATGCCACATCCACTGGCTTTTAAACCCCTCCACAGATTTAGCGACTCCACCACTACCCTGGGCAGCCTTTCCAATGCCTGACCATCCTTTCCACAAAGAAATTTTCCTAAATGTCTAATCTAAATCTCCCTGGCACAGTTTGAGGCCATTTGCTCTTGTCCTGTCCCTTGTTCCCTGGGAGCAGAGCCTGACCCCTACCTGGTAGCACCCCCCTCTCAGGGAGCTGTGGAATGAGAAAGTCCCCCTGAGACTTCTTTTCTCCAGGCTGAGCCCCTCATCTGCTCCTCATCAGACTTGTGCTTCAGACCCTTCCCCAGCTCTATTGCTCTTCTTCGTTCATGCTCAAATAAGAACTGGGGAACGGACTGGTAAGAACCACACTAAGCAGCCTAAAGAAGTGGCCAGAATTCCTCATCACAGTAAAGAGCCATAAAATTTTCCTTCTTCTTCTTCCCCAGCCCTGTTAACTACTACATTCAGTGGCTCTGAAGTCCTAAGCAAAGCCAGACCTGGTCTGTCCCCAGAAGAGGGTTACTGCATGTGGGCAGGGACTTACACTGGTATTCACAACACTTTCAGACATGAAAAGCACTAAAAAACATTTAATAGTCATACTTCAAATAGCAGAATGAGAATCTGCCCACCCCTAATCTCATCCTGATGAGGATGTTCTCTCCATCAGTTTTTGAGAGAATAGGTCCCATTCATATAAACTTGCAGAAAAACACCAACATCTACCAGATGCAGCTGAGTAGCCTCAGAGAGCAGAGGGCAGCCTGTGCAGTCCAAGTCAGAACAGCTCCAAATTAACTCGTTGGTCTCTCACTCCCTCCCATTGATCATCATCAGAGTCATCCTCCCATGCTAATATGCTAAAACACTTCCCCTCTCTCTAAAAGAGCATAGTAAAACACTCACTTTGCCTTCCATGAATGCACACCTTCCCCAGGACATGAGAAACAAAAGAGATGGAGCAGTCCAAGCCACCTGGGATAAAACAGACATGAGCTTAAACAAGTGTGGCACCAGCATCCTCCAGTTAACCTTCAGGAGGAGGTACAGACTTCCACAAGTGCTGAATTCTGAAAACACATTAACTTTTTCTCTTCAAGCATCTTCTCTTCCTCCCTCCACTATCTACCTTCAGGCACAAACTAGCACTCAGTATTAGTTACAGTGATACGCAGAAGGCTAAAGCAGCTGAGTCCCACTTTAATGCAATGGCACTGGTAGCAATGCCACTGGTTGATTCAGTACTACTCATATCTCCCAAACAATTCCTTCAGCACACAACAAGCTTTAGCAACAGATGATGCGATTTAATTGCTTGGAGGATTCCTGCTTTCAGTGGATTCCAAAAGGCATCAGTTCCCTCCCTCATTCCTGGGACTTTACACTTTTAGGATAACCTGAAGGAGAAATGTGAGGCTCTGCAACACTAATCATCTGTATTTCAAGCAGCAGCCATGGGGTCCATGCACAAAATACTTCTTCATAAAACGCAACCCTACAGTACAGTCATCCTTGCAGCCTTACCCCGCAAAGAGTCAGAGATCCTCTCTAGCACCTGGAGAACTGCATTGCCCAGGAGAGGGAAGTAGTTCTGTGGGAAGAACACTGGTGGATTCTTCCCCTGGAGTTTATTGCTCACATGCTCAGGTAAACACACAATCTTGTTGATCAGGACATCCTGCAGCTCTGGGCAGCCTGCCAGTGCCTGCTGCTGACAGACCTCCCACAGTAATGCTGACACCCGGCCCTCCTGCAGGAACTGCTCCAGGACACCAACTACCTCTCTCGGGTCAAGACCAGCGCTGGAAGAAAATAACTGTTAAGTTCTTCCCTCTTTTAAATGGCAAAAATAAGATTTGCATGCTATTGCTTTTCCGTTGTGGTATTACCACTGAAACGCCTCTGCTCTGTTACACGGGATTAAATAAAAAATCTAATTAAAGTGATTTTATTTTTATCTGCAGCTTCCTCAGCACCAAACACTCAGGACCTTCAACAACCATGACTGAAAACTGTGACTCAGCGGGACAGTATCGCGTGGGGTCTGAAGGCATTTCAGGGCGAGGCAAGGGCTACCTGCGCTCACCCACATCTCTGTCCCCCAGCGCACTTCGGCCCAGAAGAAAGGCAACCCCAGATATCCCTGCTGCGCGCCGAGACCAGCCCTGGGGAACCCCAGCCCATCAACGCTGCGGATGTCCGCCCGTCCGCCTGCCCCGGGGATGCGGACTGACCCTGCAGAGCCAAGGGACTCCAGCAAGACGCAGAGGACAAGGCCGGGCGGGCCCTCCAGAAAGCAGCGCTGCCACACGCCCTCGGGCCGCGCCGCGCCAGGCGCCCGGGCCAGGCTGCGCAGGAAGGCGCCGAACAGCGCCCGCTCTCGCTCCCCGAGGGCGGCTG